>NC_056726.1:94844053-95049053 GCF_019279795.1 Protopterus annectens | reverse complement strand
AGGTTAGCTGAAAAGGTTTTATTGGAGGTACTAAGAGAGCTAAGAGTGTGATTTTGTGGGCCAGACTTTGAACTGATGTCACCATACAGATTTTATTTATAATGAAAAAGATAGTAGTAGAATGGAGATTTTTATTTAAAGTTATAATCTAGAGTTGGTATTCATGATATTAAGTTTATGTCTTGATGTAGTTTCTTAAATAGCAGGATAAAGGTAGAGCTGAATAGGCTAGCAGCTGTGGGGAACTAGGCATGTTGTTGTATAAGGTATAATGCTTGTGTCCTAGAGAATGGTATGATGCTGATGCATCATGTAGAGATGTAGAGAGGGTCAATAGGCAGAGAGGTATAAAAATGTGAAGGCAATAGCTGGGCATTGTGGGGGGGGGGACTGAGAAAACATGGTGTCGAAAAGAGGTGCAGGAAATAAGACTGATTCTACTCAAGGAATTTGGTGAAAGGAATAGTAGTGTAGGAGAGAACTGCAGAGATAATAATGATAAAAGCAGTGGCTGAGAAGCTAGTGATGGGTTAATGGCCATTATACAACACCCCCCCATTAATATTCCAAAACCTGCACACTGATTGGTCAGCGTGCACATTGTAAATCAGACTTATACTAATGGAAAAAGGTCCAGTCGCCTGGACTTTTTCCATTAGTATAAGTCTTTTTTTTTTACAGCAACAGAGAACGCAAGATCTCCGTTGCTTTTTAGAAACTGTCTCGCTATGTTACAGGAGTTTAACATAGCGAGACAGCTTTAAAAAAAGTAACGGAGATCTTCCTTTTTCCGTTGCTTTTTTTAAAGCTGTCTCGCTATGTTAAATGTGTTTAACATAGCGAGACAGCTTTAAAAAAAAGCAACGGAGATTCTCTGTTGCTTTTTCTAAAGCTGTCTCACTATGTTAAACTCCTTTAAAATAGCAAGGCACTTTGTAAAAAGCAACGGAGATCTTGCTTTCTCCGTTGCTTCCACCCACAGCTCTGATGTACTGCATAAGTGTACACATGTGCAGTACATCAGAACTGCCGCAGATTACCAGACAGCTGTGGAAGGGCAGCACGGAGGCATTATACAATGCCATTATTTAAGAAAAGTAAGTTTTTTTTTCTTAAATAATGTCATTGTATAATAGCAATAACCCACTTCTGGGTGTGGGTAATGCTGGATTTACCCACGGTTGTCTTTGTTTGGCCACTTGGGCTTCGCCTCGTGACCAAACCACACCAACCGTGGGTAAATCCAGCATTGCCCACACCCAGGTGTGGGTTATTGCTAAATTAGACTGATGGGGGGTGGGCAGCAAGGAGATTATTGTTTTTTTATGATGGATGAAAGGGGAATGTAAGAAGATTAGACTCAGACAGGTTTTCCGATACTAATAAGAAAGGTATAAATTTATGAAGAAATGGGATGGTACGGACTATATTTTAAAATAAGGAGAAGATTCTGGAAGATGTGAAGAGAATGATCAGTGGAAGAGTGATATGGGAGGAGTTACTACTGTGAATAGTGAATTCAGTAGGAGTAGTTTATTAGGTTGGGGGTGAAATTATGGGTACTTTAAGAGAAGTTGGGGTGGGGTTGAAATGGCCAGTAGTGATTGATTGAATGAATGGCTGGAATGGTTAAATTTAAATGTAGCATAAGAGGGTAGAGTAGAGGTGGTGAACTGAGGCCAAATGGCCAAGTGTAGCAAAGGCAAAAAGAGTGGGGCTCCTTATGAATTTAACTTTATTCTAACAAAATAAACAATCTGAGGGAAATGAAGGTAAGCCTTGCTGGTGAAGGAAAACAGCTACAATAAGGGTAGGCAAAAGTTTCTGGCAAGTACAAAGTATAAGAAAGTGTCTCCAGTACAATATAACTAAGTAGAATTCAAAATGGTTATAAGCTCACTAAAGGAGAGCAGGAATATGTCATTTCTAAATGGTACTGGAGGCGAAGGTTTTGAAAAGCACACCACAGAAACCAATGCAGAGACAAAGTAGCCTACAGTTGCTTCTGACAGCTTAGTCTGGGTATCCCACATTTTTATTCAAATAATGAGGTAGTTTTTGTACCCTCTGGCTCTTTCTCAGTTCTGCAGTCTGCCTTGGTCTGCAGCATACCTGTCAACCTCTTAGCACAAGAAATCTGGACAAAGCCTAAAATAATGGAGGGACAGAGCCCAAAAATAGTGAAAGATTTTAAATATTGCTCTTATAAACTTAGAAAGTTGCTAGAATAACAGAATATGTAATACCATGCATTTTCTAAAAGATATGAAGTCTGACACTCAAATGTCTGTCATTATTAAATGACTTCAGTCCTGAGTGATTTGCCAGAAAACACAAATTTTGTCAGGAAAAGGCCAAAATGCGAGTCAAAATCTGGACATTCTACAAAAATCTGTACAGTTGAGAGGTATGGGTATGGTCTGCACCCCAATGGGTAGGCGTAGCAGACTATTGTCTAGTTAAAGAGAACCTAGAGGCAGTTCTTTCCAAGGATTTCCCTATGCAATGTAAAAACAACAGCCTGCATAGATGACTTCCAGCATTATGTAAAGGTGATAAAGGCTCTACTTTACAGTACTACAAAGCTCATTGGTATATTTCCACGGTGTTTGGAAAATGCAATACACTTCACTTTTTCTTATAAACTAATATGGACTTTCTTGCTGAGAAGCAATAATTTTAGATAGGGAGTTTGTGTCTTCAAAGAGTACTTCAGAGCTCTGTGGTGTCTTCATGGGGCATTTGGAAAATGCAGATACACTTCACTGTTTCCAATAAACTGATGTGGCCTTTCTGGCTGAGTAGTTTGCTAACTGTAAAATATGCATCATTTGGTATGCACGAGTACAAATCAGTTCATCAGTACCTAACTTAACAGTTGCAAGGCTCGAATTCAAATCTATAATTATTCTGACAGGTACAGGTTATTATTACTGCATTCAGGTAGGCACAGACATCTTCAAGATCTCTTAATAATGATGTTTCACATGATCAGAGATGAGTAGACATTAATAATATATGATCTTTCTAAAGAAAACACTTCTTCTAAAAACTAGTCAAGCTAATATAACCCTGCAGCATGTTGAAAAAGCACATAAGCCAAAGAAAAACAAATGGGTTACTCATCAAAGAATAACCAAATAATGGAATGTTGCTATAAATATTATTCATGTGTTTACCATTATTTCTTCTGAAGAGAGCTTAGATCTTACATTCAGGGATAATAAATGCATTCATAAAGGTTTTATATATATGCCCTCCCACGGCAGGGCTAGCCACCTGGCAGTGTAAACCTTGGCTCGAGATGATGATTATCACTGCTGAAGTGATACACCGACCCCATGTGCAAAATGGGAAAAAGGAGTTGAGGATGGATGGATATACCCTCCTTGCTGATTTGGTTGCTGACATTACAATTTCAAATTAACTACATTCAGAGATCTTTCAGTTTACTACCTTGTCCCCTCACCCTCTGTTAAATATAGATTTCTTCCAAGTAAAATATAGAGAAATGGCAAAATGCACAAATACTTTTAGCTGTTCAAAGAGGCTTGGAAACAAGAAAAAATAATTGGAATAGCTCTTTATCAAGCAAACCTATTCAGGTAATGGTACAACCAGTCAGCAAGAAACAAGGAAACACACTAAAGGAATTCAGTTCTGTGGGCATCTAACATTGCAGCAACAGGTTTTAAAGGTTTATTGTATGCCTCTACATTTACATTAGTGCTTTAAATTCTTATGCTATAAAAAATATGAAAGTGGCAGCAAAAAATTAACTTACAAACTGGAAACAAATCAACAAATAAACAAAAAACTGACAAGTGTCTCAATGAAGACTTTGATTCGACTATTAAGTGCCTTTGTCTTTAACTGAAAAAAAATTCATCAGAATGAAAAACACCATACAACTGTATTAATACCCAACAGAGATGTATTAATGGATCATGTGATAACCACAAATGCATTTTACATAACTAAACATTCAAAGCTGATTATGCTTAATTTTTCAAACACTGTCATTAAGACCTGGTGGCTTGTCTAAAGTAGGTTTGAGATGCCAAAACAGTTCTTTATAAAATAATAATGTTTACCAATCACCACTATTAGGTCCAAGTTGTAATTTCTCCAAAATAAAAAATGAAAATCTTTCAAACTGTTTCAAGTCAAACTGTATTTAGCTAGGGCGCTTTCTAAACATATCTTGTTGATTGCATAAATATGTTGATAAATTCTCTATGCTGATTTTTAGTTTTGCCAGCATAAAAAGATGGACAAGTCAAATGGTTAGCCATGTACGTCACTCATTTATTGTAACAGTTACAGCGTGTCTTTACTTTAATAGCAGTGGACCCAATTAATATATCTTTAGAATACCAAATGTATTTGCATTATCCAGAAGATCCACACATGAACACACGCATTGATCTGTTGGAACCCAACATACTTCATGGCCTTTCTAAAATATTTTTAATGTTGTTCCTCATGTAAATAAAACTGGGGGAACCTGGAACCCTATAAACTTTTCAACATGTTCTAGTGCTTCTCTTAGGAAGTGCACTGTCTATTGAAAACTGTTACACTATGGCCAAGTTAAAATCATTTGTATTTTATTTTTTTTTATCATAGATTTAATTGAAATCAATGAAAACAAATCACTATGCTTTCATATTGTCTGCTGAACACTAGGATCAATACAATGTACTGGGTAATGCCTTTGTACATGCATTTCTTTCAGGCTACCAGCATCTTCCAAAAAAAATATTGCCATCTAAGATTAGTTGGAAAAGCCTGACAAGATGCTGTATGACAACTGACTTCTTCATCTTAACTGGATGTTTTTTTGTAATAGTGTGAATAGTGATTAGAAAAGTCAGTTTCCTATAAACAGTAGATTCAAATTGATTCTTGTCCATATTCTTCTTGATAACTATACCTAGAACATTAATGTTATCAAAGAAGTGGAAAAAAGTAAAACGTAAAAAGTTAGTGTTTGACTCAGTGTAACTGAAAATATCTCTGAACATTTTCTGGATCACCTGACCACAAAACAGATAATATTGATAAAGTAACTATAACTTGACCATATCGTTGATATGGCTTTCTAGGATAAAATTCTTATCCCAAAAAGTTAACACCAGATTGGCAAACAATGGGGCTGAAGTAGCCCCGATTACTACACCTGAAACTTGTTTCTAAAATTCACCTTCATAAAAAAAACAGTTGTTAGTCAGCACAGTTTCCATAAAACAGCATACTATGTAATCCTCATCAGACAAAACAAATTTTGAAGTATGAATGATATCTCTGAACCAAGCCATTTTTAATTCTTCTGAAATTACTGTTTATAAATCTTTGATGACAACTGGAACTAAAAATTCCACAAATCCTGAAAAATATAGGGAAATGTTTTTTAATATACCATTCAATCTCCTATCTGCATAAACCACTAGGGGTTCCATTTTGCCACCTCCAGTAACCACAAAAGGCCATAATGGTTGGTCTGTTCTGGCTTCGCAAACTTTGGGAATGCCAAAAATCTTGGACATTTTAGCATGTTTAACACTCAAAGATTAAAAAGTAACCTTGGAAATTTTGCCCTTCAAAAGAAAATTATTTAATGTCATATCAATGTTCATGTAAGAAACGGAAATGTTGTTAAAAGAAAAAAATGATTAAAACAATTTTTTCATATAGTAATGAAAACATTTCAGCACTGTAATGAAAGTGCTCACACCATTTGTTTGGCATCATAATACATACGGATTCATTGGGAGTGAGCAAATCTAGCAATGAATACTCATCAGGTGTCAAAATATTGAACAGACATTTTCACCAAACAACTCCCAATGCCTTCCTCACAGAATCGTTGGAAAAAGACCAAACCCAGCATGGGGTTGGGGTTATATAAGCTTTGTCACTGTAATCTTGTAATATTAGCTGCTTCCTCACCTGAAAAACAAATTACAAAGTGCAGCTTTCTTACAAGCAGTTTGAGTTCAAAATACTCACTGTACTGGCACATTTAGTCCACATAAAAGTAAACCCTTTTCTAAATAAATAAAAAATGAGATATAAGTAATCCTTAAATCACTGTAGTCAAAAATAGAAAAGTTAGAAACTTTGCCCGGGATTCATGAAGCTCGGTGCAAGGCCGGCGTTAGGCTTGCGCTGACCGTGCGGCGTGTAGATGGTGCAGTAGTGCCAAATGCATATTAATGAAGGCGTGCTGCCACCACAGCCACATGCATAGGAAATGAGTGCGAGTGCATAGGGCGTGTCGAAGTGCCGCACGGAGGCGTGGAAATGTCAGATGTCGACATGCAACCTAAAATGCTTGAATATAACAATTTGCCTGCAATAGTAATCACACCTGTCAGTGTCCGTGGATACTGAAACATATGCAAAGCATGCAAGACAGTTCTTGTGAACACAAAATTAAGAAGCAAACACAAATGCACGGTAAGGAATATCGAGTCTCCATCCCTCGAACAAATTACATTGAAAACCGTGTGCCCGTATTCTAATGCAGTGTAGATAGTTATACCAAGTGGAAGTGAAAGGCATCATGTTAGTGCACTGCCAATAGCTACGTCTAGCCCAATGGTCAGGGTTACCAGCTGTCCCACATTGTGAGGGATAGTACACAGCTGGGCAGTTGGGTCCATACCAAAACCATGATAAATGTAAATATCCAGCGACCGTATGACGGAATTATATCCCACATTGCATGTAATAGTCACATACAATAGGTATGTCCGTATGTAACATACCACATGTGACAAGAAATAGAATAAGCAAGAAAACGAAACAGAAGGAGCATATAAACTGCTACAACAATAAGCTAACATGTAGGCAGAAAACAAAAGTATTATCTGTAGTACTGACCGTGGGTATGTGTTGTCCTGTAAAATCAGATTTGTGTCTGGAATATATCCCATCCTGGACATATGAAAAGGTGGCACCCTACCAATGGTCAGAGCAGTCGGTCAAATTCTGCCCATATGCGGTCCAAGCCGTACTTGTCAGGATGTGTCACAGTTGAACGGGTATTACCCGGGTGTACCAACCATGTCATGAAAGTTAAGTATAGGCGTGTACCTATGTGTGTGATGTACAGCATGTGGAAGGTGAAACATGCCAGGGTAGTCCACACAACCATACAGGTACCTGACATATGTAGTGTATGCAATGTGTCATGGGCCATCAACCAAAGACGTGATGGATGGAGTGTCAGGAATATGTGTGTGTGTGGGGGGGTGGTAATGGTATAATCCAGAAAGGCGAGACTGTGTTGGATGCAGAATAGGTGAACTGGAGGTGTATGAGGGGAGCAGCAAGTGAATCAGAAAGAAACACAAAGAACAAGTATACACATCTGCAATACAACCTGACAAGCCATACTGTAGAACACAATCACACAAACATATGAATATTAAAATGTGTGATACACATGTACAGAAACGTCACCGGCACATATCCAGAGAATGGTCTGGATGGAACTGGCCCATCCAAATGCAATACACCTGGATGCATAATTGAATACCCATCATCCCCTCCACAGCACACAACCCGCCCCCATACCAGAACGTCCACCAAATCCAGCCATACTCGGCCTACTAGCTTGGCGCAGCTATATCTACACATAGTGACCACTACTCATATGTAGTAGGCAGTGTCACCCTAGGCAGTGTCAGGATTGCAGACTATGTATCCCTTGCATGTAAAACCCTAACACATTTTCGTAAATCCAAACGAATGGACGGTACTGGTCTTGTTCAATTTTTGGATATTCCTCATGGGATAAGTAACCTGTGTAAAAATCAGACTGGGTATCACGACATGATGTCCAGTCCTGCAGACATCTGGACACAAGCTGAATGTGCAGTAGTGGTGCACAAGACTGTTCAGCCCTAGACGGTCATGCAGAACCTAGTACCCAGGATCAAACAGCTGCCCGTGACGCACGTCTCACCACATGAATAATTGACAGAATATATTGTACATATTCACATAGTGGCACTTGGAAATAGGGTGATTAAGGTGCTGACGTAAACAAGGTACCTCCTGACCCACTGTGTGAGGGACAGTCACTGTTTGGATAGGTGTGTCTTGACCAAGAATGATACAATGGCAAATGTCCTGTGATTGTAGGAAAAAACTATGTACCATACTTCATGTAACAGTTGCCTAAAGCAGTCATGTCTGGGTATAAAATACATAATTCGTACAAGAAACAGAATAAGCAACTAAAGTGCTAAAGGAATAGGCTCTCAGCTAGGAAAATATTGAATGTTCTAAACCCTGCACTGACCATAGGTATGTGTTGGCCTAAACAATCTGGTGTCTCCAGAATATATCCCATCCTGTACATGGACATATGAAAATGTGGCAACCCTACCAATGGTCAGAGCATTCGCAGAATAACTGGCCAGCCTCTTAATCATTCACAAAGCCAGTGAACTTTGGAGAAAAGGTGTCGAATGAGAATGACAAATGACAAGAATTAAGAGTAATAGATGCATTTAACTGCAGAAAATAAGTAGTAATACATATGTCTCCGAATCTGTCAACACGTTCCAAGTTAATAGTACTAATATTGTAGAAGTGTCCGTGATTGTCCCTGATTTGTCATTGCCTTATCCCTGTCACTGTTGAAATTAGTCCCTGAGTATCACAGAGGTCTGTACACATATGTACACCAACCAACTGTCACATTTGTTGACAGGACTATTGCATACCTCTAGTGAATTCATAAGTGATGTCCAGAATAATATGCATCGTATATATGAATGAATGAAATAGTCAAATGTGAAGGGAATACCAGTGGAGTGAGTAAACATACAGCACGGGTCCAGAGCAGTAAGAAATAGGGAATGTCGCAAGTGTAGTACTGTGGTTTTCCCAGCAGGAGAATGGATGCCTGCTGTGTAAGTGAAGAGGTGAGGCATATGTAAGGGTAGCTATGAACCATGGGTATACATATAAATGAGGCTGAAAACCAATAGTGTAGAGGTTAGAGCATCCGCCTAACGTAAAGGTATTCCTGGTTCAAGTACGACTATAGCACATATCAATTTTTTGTGTAATGAATGCCTCTGTGCTGTAAAGCCAACATTTAAACATGTAAAGGGGAATGCGTGTTTCACATGGGGCTGTTAATCGGATTCCATCAATCAAAGTGGTACTGTCATAAGGTATAAGGCACATGTAAGCACAAAGAAGTGGCAGTAAACATATGGAACTCACAATAAGAAGATGTAAGTGCGCCTTCACTGGTGTAAGCAGCTTTTAGCATAGCAAATGTATGTTGTTTTGTACAGATGTAACTTGTGTGTATATATATATATATATATATATATATATATGTATATATATATATATATATATATATATATATATATATATATATATATATATATATGTATATAGATATATTTATATATATATATATATATAGATAGATGTGTATAGATAAATATCCCCAGACATATCTAAAGAAATATATATATATATATATATATATATATATATATATATATATATATATATATATATATATATATATATATATATATATATATATATATATATATATATATATATATATATATATATATGTATATATATATATATATATATAAAGAGAGAGAGAATGAACGCCAAAAGACGAAAGCATACATAAGGGTTGTGAAGGGAACCTAGAGTCACTAAGGTATTATAAAGTGCTTGCAGCGTATGTCAGATAAAGCTGCACAAGAGTGAGTAGAGCACCGCTATTCACACCAGAGGCAGGGTTATACCAGTGGCCATAATATCATTGAAGTGCTACGTCATATTATACACAGATGGAATGTAGTTCATGTTGTGGCCACCTGCACTTGTAAACCGCAAATTGTTCGTAATCCATAACACCAGGAAAGGCACGTATGTGCAATTATAAATGGAGGGAGACCCTGTGAATACACGAGGTGGTACAAAATGTGTGTAGGGCCCCAACGTTCTGGAGAGGGCAATGTGTAAAGGTGTGTCATGGCTGTGATATCAGGTGGATAATGGCTGTTACGCATGGAAACTCAACATGGGTGGGCTGGAGAAACTATGGCTATGCGATTATGGACACAGGAGTGCCAGGGTTGGTTGCGCTGGTTGCAATGGAGCGGCCCATGTAGGTCATCTAGTACATAGCTGCGATTCCCAGCTAGAGCGTCTTCTGCATGGAGACATGCGTTAATGGGCATACCGTCGTTGGAGGTTGTGCGTCAGGGCTGGCATCTCAGCACGTAAAACCTATCTGCCAACCATTAGCGGACCGGAGTTCTGCTGTGGCAACCCCAAACTGGGAAAAGCCAAAAGACACAACTACGTGCAGACATCAATATGTTGACATACATTCTCTGTAACACAAGCACTCCATTTATTAACATAAATAATATGAATGTGCACAGAAACAAATACAGTAGCAGGAATAATAGGCTGTGCAGATGAGAAATAGGTCAAATGACACTGTATCACATCACACGTATCAGCAGTACTCCAGACATGAAAAAAGTTCGACATCTGTCCACTGTATAACATGCTGTATACTGATTACAAGTTAACCGGAGTGAAGTGTCGGTGTCATAATGACTAAGGCAATAGTATGCTGTTGAAGCAGAGATAAAACCCAATACGCATGTGTAAGTGGGTATGTCTGGGAAATGAGACACAGATGTATATATAGATATATTTATATATATATACACACACACACACACACAAAAAAAAAATATATATATATATATATATATATATATATATATATATATATATACACATACAACAGTTATTGACATATACACATACACACAAAACAAATATATATGTCATTGTAGATATACACATGTACATAACTAGGTTACTTTACAGCAATTACGGGTAACATATGTTCAGACCAGGCATATGTTACTGGGAGGTCCAATAAACAAATGTTTACCTCCCACACTGCCCAGCTAGGCTGGTCAGACATACAGAGAGCCAATAAAGATAAATACACTGCTGCTGTCCAAAACACCGGCAGGAAAGTACCAGTGGGAGAGATTTGCAAGGTCTACACTTTAAACATGGATAACAGGGTCCCTTGCGAGACACCAAAAATTCACTCTACATGTGAACCCCTGGTTATCGATGCAAGCAGGATGTAGGTGTACTTGGAACAGTAGGTTGTGCATGTGTAATAACACATGGATTGACAAAACGTACGACATGTGTCCCGAGATGGGGAGAGTGGGCAATGTGTAGGGGTGTGCTCATACCCCAGCTGCACTCACAGTAGGTATTTGTCATAAGTGCTGTAGAGGGGTTCCATGTAGGTGAATCATGGGTATGCAATAATGGGCTTAAGTGTGCAGGTGCTGGTTGGCAGAGATGTAGTAGGCCCACCCAGTGGAAGTCATTAATATTCCTATGTGGCCATAGCAGACGCCTATACCTCCCACACCTGAAGAGCACATCTACTAGATAGTCTGTAAACCATTGGGGGAACACATAGGGACTATATCAGTTCTGTGTACCCAATTATCATGGACGTCCATATTTATGAATCAGAATGTAACAAAGTCCAACTAAACACTTCCAGAACTAGTGATATTAGGTGGACAGGTGGAGGAATACAGGTAATGACTGATGACAACATGTATGAGTCATAAACAGCATGTATCTCAACAAACGTGAATGAATACATATGCCCTGTGACTGTCAATGTGTCTGGTTAATAGAACCAATCATCTAAATGTTTCCCTCAGGGTGTTATGCAGTGTCCCTGATACAGTGCTCATTCTCCCTCATTGGTATGTGAGGTCTGCTAGTGACGGAAAGCACATATTTTGCTGACCACCTTAGGTAGATGATAGCATAATAGATTTGGATTACCACCTGTTCGCCTTTGTGAGGGACACACCACTCTGGGCAGTTGTGTCCTGCAAAATGAATGTTATGGCACATGGCCTGTGAGTTCGGGAAAGGAGGTCATATATTGTGTGTAGTGTTGTCATAAAATTATTTTGTTGTATCAGAAACAGCTACATGTTATAGGAAACAATATTAGCAACTATAATGCTACAAGAATAACCTTAACATATGCAAACTGGTGAAGTAGTCAGTTTACTACTGGCTGTGGGTATGTGTTGCCTTGCCAAATGTGATAGCTCTACATATAGGTCCTATAGGGCTGCCACCATTCTGAATGGCCAAAGTGGGACCTGCTCTGTAGAAATGTCAGACGTACCAGGGCAGAACATACCTACAGCCATGCATAGTACAGAAATATACATATTAGTACAAATCAAAGCTTAGTTTAGCAGCAGTCAAGTTGCTTATGCTACTTCATATAACATATCGACGTGTCATGTATACAAGAACCATTACATGCAACTATTACAGACATGTAGAATATAAGAATGTCCTCTAATCAGGACAGGTGCAATGGCTAGAGTATTGTCACATGACACATATGCCTAAGGAGGGACTGTCCCATGCAAAGTGGGAAAGGCGTTACACCTACAGTCTCCCATCGTCCAATCTAAAAGGTGGAAAACCTACATTAGGTATGCGGTAGCATGACCTGGCAGAGAGCTGCATCAACCAAATAACATTCACATGTCAACATTGCAGAGTATCGTTCCCATGTATCAACCAGATGGGAGCAGATTGTATGAGGAACACGAATATAATAAGATTATGTCACTGGACAGGCTGCCGAGTCCGTACAGTCAAATGCCTGCCATTGCCTAATGGTTAGACATACCCAATACTGTAATCATGTAGTCCGATGTAATAAGTGTCAGAAGGGATTGCGCACACCCAGCGTAAGTGACAAATGTAAGCACAAATGTCGGTGAGCGAGCAGGTGTAAGCGTGTTTGTCTACCAGTATGCCAGTAGTGCACTGTTAAAGAAATGTGGAGCCTAAACGAGTATAAGGAGCTGTAACCAGAGGTAAGCAGTGCTTAACATCGTGCAAACCCACGCACAACCATTCCCTCCTGCTGGAATGTGCCTTACCCACTCCGTATCCAAAGGCATCGTTCTGTCCGCAAACAAAGAACCGTCCTTTGTACGTGTTGGTAGCAATACTACAGCATTACACAGTTACAGAACGCACTACCAAGATTATCACAGCACTCCCAGAGGCATACTTCTAGGTGGGTGACATTATCAGCAAAGGCAAAGACACCGATAGGGATTGTATGGAGTGTGATCAGTCTAAAAGCATACTAGTGGCCCAAGGCAGATGGAGACGAACACATGACAGTGGTGTGAGCAGGACAACTGGCTATCTACGGAGCACTATTACAACACTACATAGATACAATATGAGCCACAGACAGTACACCTTTCAAGACAGTCAATATGACCTTCTAGGAATGCAGACATCGACATGGATGCTGGCAGTTATGGTGTACATACCTGTGAACCACTGTGTTAAATTTAGGAATCCATCCTGAAGTGGGGTATGGCCATCTGATGCTTGGATGACCACTATCGCTATACAGGATAACAATGGTCATGCCCATACAGAGAGGCACACGACCGACACAAGGTGTTACTGGGCATGCTCACACACTTAGTAGCACATGTCAGTCTGGAATGCACTATGTGTTCATCTACACAATGGAGTACTGGGCATGCTCACACACTTAGTAGCAAATGGCTGTCTTGTATGCACACAGATTCTAAACAGGGAAGGGCACAGTGTGTCAATAGACATGATTGTTAGCATGAACGGTGTACAACATATGTCTGACACCGGTCTTACACAACGTCTGCTGCTGTCCATCACCTTAGCTGTACCAATCACCTTAGCTGTACCAATCTAAACCTGGCACACCAATACCACCCGTGGTGTTGTCCTGGCAGGAGTGGGTACTTCGTACATGTAGTACCATACACAGACGAAGAACCTGAGACCAGGTAAACACCCTGACACCTTCAGGACAACTGCATTGTATGTGTATGCTAAATTGTGCTAGATGTGTAGCGTTTGTAATCATAGCTGCCAATCTAGATCCAACAATGGGGAAAACTGACATCTGTGCAGTGAGAAACACCTGGCATAAGGCTCAGTTGTGCACAATAGCACTACCACTGTATACCTCAGATACAGACATGTGGGCCATAAGACCGTTATGGACCGCTCCAGGTGTTAGTGTCCCCACGCATATGAAGGCCACTCACATGTACTGACCAGTACACTCTCAAAAGCCATCACAGATGTGTGAGGTGTAGATCACAGTGGTAAATGCCACACTGTAGTATGTAGCCCTCACACATCACCGTGTTCTTGGACCAGCAACACACATCCATACATTAGTACAACACCATGTTACTCATGACCAGTGGACTGTACCTAGCTCTACAGCAACTGTGCAGACTACACATGTACTGACAGGGTTCCATCATGTGTTATACAATGCACTGATACCACTATTCATAACCAGGTTGGCTGTACACATAACAGGGGCCCTGGGTCTTATACAGCTGTAACAGATAACTGTTGCTGTACACCAGGCAACACACCCATGTTTGGATGTGACATACATGTAACCACTGTGGATATGTACATGCCCCCCCCACACGCACACACACAACACATGTGTATATAGCAGAGCTAATGCTGTCCTTCATGCAGACATGTGGCTACAGCAACTACACGCATGCACATGGAAGGTAGGTCCATGGCTGTTCAATGCTAACAGTACATACGGTAGCAATGTTGACTGAGTTAACATTCCCTCTGTACTGGTTACCCATGACAAGTATCATAGCATACAACAGTCCATGTGTCATGTATGTCTCACATTTTCACCAATTGCAATGCATACAAACATGGCTACATGACAGGAATTTAGGACCTATACACATGTACATGTAGTGGTGTGCATTCAGCTACTGCATTCAGCTACCATGCATGAGCAGTAACTGATGTTTGCAGTTTATCTGTGTCCGACTACAACGTGCAGTTGCAATGCAGTCCCATCATTGACACCTGTATATGGTGAAATACTGACAATATGGTAAGATGTACATCAGGTATGGATGGATGTGTGTACATAAAGTGGAGGGCCACCTTTGCAGATGGATGTTTCCTGAAGACAGCTCACAGGTGTGTCACAAGCCATCCTACCATAACATGTGCAAACAGTAAGCTATGTTTCCGGTAATTGCAGGTGAAGATATACAACCTACACAGTGGTCAGGGTGTCACTGACTGTAAAGCAGTTGACACCTGTAACACTTAAGTCCTCCCATGTACATATAGCAGCACACTTGCTGAAGGTAGCGTCGGTACACATTGTAATGTGGGTAATGCTGCTGCATGTCTGTCAGATGTATCAGAAGATAGCAGGTGTTTGTTTCACAGTACTGCCATGTGTGTTTACTTGTGTGACCATATATGCCACATATTGTGGGGAATACATCCCAACTGTTACACACCCCTGTATACTGTTGTAGAGATCTGTACATACTGCAGTGTAGATAGCAAGACAGGCAGGGGTGGTGTGTGTATCACACACGTTAGCTATCTGTATGTGCATGACATGTGTGGACTCCAGTGTGTGTATGTGTATGTATGCATGGCTGTCTGGTACATGGAGTGAGGATGTATGCTACCATTTAGAACAGATAGGGCCCATAACCCCTCAAGGTGATGCAATCTACTACCCTGTTGATGCCGTCAGTCTTACGCATTACTGACTACCTGTACATGTTCATTCTCTGTGTCGCGTCATGTGGGTGCACAGTACTGTAATGGTTATTACCACTCAGGCAGGGGTCCTCGCCTCAACACTATCATGTGTGTGTTACAGTGTCGTTGACCCCGTGAGTGTGGGCATGTTACTGTGTGTGTCTGTGTATGTCTGTGTGTGTTCACATCTTGTAATGTGACAGTGTTTTACTGCTACACAGTGAGTTCTCATGCTATCAACTGGCCCCTACCCTTTATTTTTTATTTTATTTATTTTACATTTGTTGACCCGGGCTAGTCTGGCTGGATACATGTCCATTTTCAGCAGAGGCCCGAGGAGAAAAGCTCCACTAAATACTAAGTACATTACAAATAATCATTACTGTTTAGAAATATTAAAATTAGAAGTCATAACAACACACAGAATGCAAGATACTTTCAAAGAGAAGCAAGTTTACAATAAGTAGTTCATTACATATTAGCAATTATACGTAAAATGTACATAGTTAGATTAGAACAGTAAAAGGAGGAGAAATCATCACAGGTAGTGATGAGAAGAGTGAAGGAGAAATATAGTATGAGAAAAAGGTTAGTCAGGTGTGCTGCAGGAACAAAGCCAATGATTGAGGTAGTACAGTTTAATTTTCTGTTTGAATTGTGGTAGGGATGTAGTCAAAGTTATGTCACTAGGTATGAGATTCCAGCTTCTACCTATAGTGTTAGTGAATAGAGAACCACCTGCTGTGTTGTTTGCCTTTATTGATTTTGCCATGAGTTTACTAGAGGAGCGAAGTGAGTTAAGATTGTTGTAGGGGATTAGAAGTTGAGAGAGTATTGGGGTGTTGTCAGGTAGGTGTAATATGTTGTGGGCTATAGTGAGTTGAGGAATTTTTAGGTAGTTTTGAAATTCGAGCCAGCCAAGTTGTTTTAGATTTATACAATGGTGGGTCCTAAAGGGGTTACTAGTGGCGAAGCGAGCTATGTTATTATAGCAAGTTGCAAGTTTGTTAAGACTGTTTTTCTTGAGGTTAGTATAAATGGGGGAAGCATATAGGAGAGTAGATAGGAGATGAGATTGTGCAATTTTGGTTCTTGTTGCTGGGGTTCGAAAAGGTTTGATACGATATAGGGATCCAATTTTTCTGTTAACAGCCTTGATGGTGTTGTTAATGTGCTGATCGAAGGAAAGATGATTGTCAATGGTTATTCCTAGAAGTTTAGTAGTTGGATCAGGTGAGATGATAGTGCCATTATTAGAACAAATGGTAAAGTTTAAAGGGGGGGACCGAGTGGTGGGGGAGAAGATGAGGAGTTTAGTTTTTTTTGCATTTAGTAGGAGAAACCATTTAGAAAACCAAGTTTCTACTGAGTTAAAGGTATTTTGCGTCAATGAGCTCAGTTCAGTAGAGGAAGGTGCCGAGCAGATAAGGGTAGAATCATCTGCATATTGTATGCAGGTAGCTTGTGGGATAGCAGTCTGAAGATCGTTAATAAAGAGGGAGAACAGTAGTGGACCCAGAATGGAGCCCTGGGGAACTCCGATGGAAATGGGCAAGAGAGATGAGATATGGTTTTCCCATATTACTGCTTGTTGTCTGTTGTTAAGATAAGATTTAAACCAATTAGTGGCTAGTTTATCACAAGGAAGAGATTCAAGAATGTTAATTAAGAGAGTGGTTGACCATGTCGAAAGCTTTAGAGATCAATGAAAAGCGGAGGAGAGAGTATTGTTGTTTCGATTTTTGTTGATAGTATCTACAAAGGATAGAAGGGCAGTGGTGGTACTGTGATGGGGTCTGAAACCATGCTGGCAGTTTGCTATTATGCTGTGAAGAGAGAGGTGGTGTACAAGTTGCTGATGAATACATTTTCCATCATTTTTGCTAGGGGTGAAACAACGCCAATCGGTCTAAAGTTGAAAAGCTCAACGGAGTTACCACCTTTATGCAGTGGGATAATATAGGAGACTTTCCAGATATCAGGGATGGTTCCTTCTTGGATAGTTCTGTTGATAAGTAAGGATATAGGATAAGCAATTTCTTTGGCAGCTTTCTGAAGAAAAAAAGAAGGGAGCTTGTCAGCAGAAGGGGTACAGGGTTTCAGTTTGTGAATGAGTTTGTAGATGAAAGAGGTAGATATAGGTTTTAGAGAGAAGTTGAAGGAAGAGGTAGTTATGTTAGATGGTATGTGAGAGTTGTTAGGGTTCATTTGTTTGGCTAGGGTTTGAATAGTTTCAGAGAAAAAAGAGTTGAAAGCATTAGCAGTCTGGAGAGGGGTTTCTGGGTCAGCATTTAGTGGGGAAGGAGTTTTAGACTGCTGTGTAAACCTCCCACACCATGTAGCTGTACCTGTGATGTCACCTGGTATGGATGTCCCGTCTCTAGCCACTGTAGCCTAGTACACAGCTCACATGCTCCTGGATCAGTAGGTGTGTAGAGATCTATGGAATGTCAGCCTTTATAACAGTGAGGTTGAGGCTACGTATAGCATGCTGGTATTGACATCCATGCCTGTGAGTACACCACATTTTCACATGTGAAACTGGAAACACTGGTACTTAATGGCACATGCAATTAGACCTTAAGGAGGGAAGCAGGGCATCATTACCAACATGCTGTTACTGTTGTTACCAAGACACATACTGTGAACATAAAACAATGCATTATAACCGCAAACACTGTTACATAATGGCACATGCAATTAGACCTTCAGGAGGGACGCAGGGCATCATTACCAACATGCTGTGACTGTTGTTACCAAGACACATACTGTGGACATGAAACAATGCAATCTAATCCTGTACTACATGGTATGTTTGCTGCATGCCAATGGTACACAACAATTGTAATATACACCTATCTCACTATTCTGTTCACCCTGTGCATCAGACCATATGAGCATGTCTCTGCACCGATGATGTGGATGACAGGGATGCGGCACAGGCATCATCATATGCACAGGGTGATAATGTTTGCCAGGGGCCTAGGCTGCACCAGTGGATGACATTATGTGTGTGGGTTAGGGCCTGTGATCTACTTGGGCATGTGTGGTTATTATGCATGTGGGTGTTGGTGCCCTACAGATGTTACTGGTTTGTGCGTGTATGTGTGCACACAGTTCTGCCACGTATCCGGCCGACACAGGGGTATTGTTGACATCTCCAGATTGTACAGACCAGGATGTACAGCTCACTGTGTCTGGCCATGGCCACGTAACCTGTGCCTGCCAGGGGTTGCACGGGCACTACCAGACAGAGGTACAGAATGGGTACTGTCCGATGACACATGTCCACTGGAACCGTGTCCCTGCTGGGACCATCCAGGGCCATGTACATGTGGCCTGCTGTGTCCTGGTGTGGACAGTGCAGCACCAGCTGCACTGAAGCTGCTACCGGCAGTATGGGAGCGGGCATGTGAGGTAGCTTGTTCGCGTAGACCTGCACCAGGTGGTGTAGCTGGCCTATGTCCACGTGACCTATGCCTCACTCTTACCAGATGTTCCAGCACAGACAGCTCACATTCACGGATTGCCATGGCACGGTCAAGGATTCCAACCATGTCACCCAATCGCCTGTCCAAAATGTCAGCAATCTGCTGTTGAGCATTTGCCAATGCCTGAATGTTTTCATTTAAAGAACAGCTAGCAGCACTCTGAAGCCTCTGCCCTTCTCTGTTCTACCATTCAGCACATACCTGTGACACCATTATAGTCTGAAACATGTGTCTGGTGACACCAGCTGCTGCGCTCTGTCATGCAGGTGCATGTCGGCCAGGGGTCCTCCTATGAGCAGCACTGGTCATATGCCTGTGTGGCACATCTGCGGTCATTTCACTGACACCATGGTGTGATGACACACCTTCCGTAGCCACCACACATTCCTGTTCCAAGCTAACATACGGTAACTGTTCTTCCTCTATGGCCACTGGTGATGGGATATGTATTGACATGAGAACTGTGTGTGGGGAAGAGGGGGATATAGGTGGGATGGCAACCAAAGGCACAGATTCAGCCCCTGACAACCCTGCCTGTACCTCAAGCATATGTTCATCACTGCTAGAGTCTGTGGGGACACTAACATCAGATGGACCGTAGGAGGGCAACGCACCTATATCACCTGTGAAGGCAAACAAAAACTCTACATTACAATAGAGACACAGACACACAGGCACACACAGACACACAGACACACAGATACAGACACACACACACACACACACACACACACACACACACACACACACACACACACACACACACACACACACACAGACACACAAGGATGCACACAGACACACGGACACACAAGGACAAACACGGACACACACAGGCACACACAGAAAATCATGCATGTGATATGACAGAAGGCCATGCATGTGATATGACAGAAGGCATGCAGCATGCGTGTGATACAGCAGATGGCATGCAGCATGCATGTGATGCAGCAGATGGCATGCAGCTCAGACATTAACAGTGTTAGATTACATCCCTAGGTTGCACACAACAGCAAGCATGTGTCATAGCAGAAGCCATACATTTCACACAATCATGGTAGGAAGCATGCAACCCTGTGATACACCATGTGGACCAGCACAGGTTAACAGTACACATGGCTGATGTGAGGCATATGTCCTTGACATTAACATGTAGTATGACATGTAATCTGCTGATGTGTGCAGTGACATGCATACATGTTTGACACAATGGTGTTCTGACACATGTACAGTGGTATAATGGTGTCACATTGTAGTGTTGTCTGTATGCCCTACAGATAGAATGCAGTTTTAGCAGATGTGTATGACCACTGAGGGTGGTATGAGGTGTCTATATTGCTATACAGTGTGAAGTACAGGCACAGTGCCATTAAATGGAATCATGAGGCGTCTCTATTGCTATACAGTGTGGAATACACATACAGTGCATAGCCATGACTGCATGCATACACAATACATACATACTGTGGATTGTGACCCACGTCGCTGAGGTGTATACACACTAAACCATGCTGTGTCATGTGTTCTAGGTCATCGGAAGACATACTGATGACACCCCTGCACAACTGCTAACATTTCTTTGCTGCCTGTCAACTGTGTCCACACATGGCAGACTGGTCAATACACCATGTTTCACATGACATTTATGTACCACACATACGAGGTGCATGGCTGACAGTGATGTCCAACAGCAGCAAGGGAAATGTACGGTATCTCTGGCCTGATGTGGTGTCTGTGTATGTATGTGGAAGCTGTACAGGTGACTACTTTCATGCTATGACACAGTCATGATGTGCAACACATCGTATGTGGCCGAATTAAGTGACACCTCCACAAGCTGTGCACAGGCTGTTAGGATGTCCAGTGTTCCACATCTACAATATAACCATTCAACAAAGGCTATAGTTGGACCATGTGTAGACAATGTGCAACAGGGTGTACACACATACACATCACATCTACTGTGTGTTACTACATGTCTCTGGCCATCCTCCATGGCCATGTGTGAACATGTGTTGGGCAGATGTGTGTGATGGCCGTCTATGTCACATGTCTGTGTTGTCCCATATGGCATACACTCATAGATGTCAGATACTCCAGTGTCCACAGGGTTATACAGACAAAGAGTTGTATGTTTGGTATGTGGGGTATGTTTTATGGGGTAGTGTGACAATGTTGCAGCCGGACCACTACATGTCCAGGACATGTCAGCTGGCACATCACAATGTCTGCACTCATTGCAGGGGCACATTCCACAATGGTGAATCATGTGGGCTGCCCATATCCCAGCTCACTGTGTAGTACTGTTGGCGTACCCCACATGTGTTGTTCTGATGTATAGTACATATTCCTACATTGAACAACACCTCCACCATTGTATGGACAGCTGTCCACATATCTAGCAATGACAGTTACTGTGGTTTCATGTTGTTGTTTCAATTGGTTTGTATATATTGCACATGTGTAGCCAGTGTGATTGATGAAAGCTGTGACCTGTATATCGTGACTGGACCATACATTATGTGTACATGTGTTAACTGGCCACATGGCGAATGAATCTGTGCATTCACATGCCTGATACTGATAACTGTCTCACCTGCAACAGACTGCTGTCTCTGCGGCACGCCAGAGGTACCTGTATAGGGGTGACACAGCAGTTTGATCATTATCCATGACTGTATGACAGCTACAAGGTGTACTTTGCATGTTAACACATTCACCAGTACAATAGCATATACTATGGAGTATGCATATGTGTGCATACACAGGGTAGCATACTATAGTATGCGGCATGTGTGTAAACATACCTTGCATATGATGTTACATTACATAGTGTACAGTGACACATGCGACTAAATGGGATATACTATTTATATGTGCAGTAGTGACTTACCAGGCAACTCCAGGCTCTGTGGTTGGGAGACACCCACCTCCACGATGGCAGCTAGAGTTTGTGGATGCTGTTCTGATGGGGTCCCCAGGCTGGCCAGTAGCTCCTCGGTAGGTGTGAGTGAGGGCTGGGTTGGTGGCCCAAAACCTGTTTCACCTTGTTCCCTGGTGATAGCATTGGCACACTGTTTCCCATGTTGGATCAGGTCCATGCAGTGTCTGCGCACCTGCTGGTAGGTGCGGTTATGGCCACCTACATCATTAACCCTCCTGTGAAGTTCCTGCCACAGGTCATCATGCTGCTAGGCATGCTGAAGCACATGGCTGAACAGTACCTCATAGTTATCATGGAGGTATGGTATGAGGGCATCATCCTCCAAGTGGCTATATGCCGGCAGTCATGATCGAGGCATTATCTGTAAGACATAATGATGGAGACAGGTCGCAGCATCTCAGAGATGCACAGAGATACAGATGCACATTCATGTGTATTACATTTAGTACTTATGAACAGTTGCTTTGCAAATCATCATGACACTCACATGACTGACATGTTTGTTTAACACACATGTAACACCCAATGGGGATTGGATATTATCACCATATATGTGTGTCACCTCATTACATTGCTTATACTCCATGTGAATGGTGTCTTGATGTGGGCATGTCTGTTTGCCTGTACTGGTGTTCTTACCTATCAGCACATGCCAGGATGTGTGCACATTAATGCTGTTGACCTTGATGCTGTGTATATGTCACATGTCATCACATACACTGCCTTCACGGACATGGGCAGTGACAATGCAGACATGTGCACAGAAACCTTTACATGCATGTGTTTTGCCATATCCATCTACACGGCACTGTACAACAGTTCAACATCCTGCCACGTATCGCCTGTGTTGCACATGTGATACACATGGGACAATGGCTAGCCAGTTGGAATTCGCAGGGATGGTTAGCAACTATAACATGTACGGCCAAGATCATGTAGTAGTGTGTATGCCCTGGGCCATGTATGGGCATAGGATGTCAGGTTTTCTAGCTGTATCCGACAGCCATGTTCCCGCCAACAGGTGAATCAGTGCCACATTACTGATCCAGACAGTCACTAATACATCTACCATGCGGTCATCGCACCATGTATGACAGAGATGACATGTGCAGCTTTGCTGTACAGGGTTGCATGGTATGACAGGAGTATGTCACATGTATGGCACAGGGTTCTGTCCAGCATGTGGCGACCCTTGTACTAGGAAGGTGGCTGTCCATGACGTATGTCTTTCAGATCAGGATATATACGTGTAGCATGTCCAACATCACAGTATTGCACATGTCTTTATGCAGGGTAGGCAGCATGCTGCATAGTGGATATGTGGATTGCGAAGGCTGGTGTCACCCATCCAAGCATGGCCAATACCCCTTAAAGGTGATATGTGATCTGATATTGGTCATGTGAGTGCTGAGTATGGCTGTCCAATGATCTCCATGCTCATGGATGGCACCCTGTCATGACTTGGGTTGCATCTTATGACTACCTAATAGGCCTGGCGATGTCACTAGCTCAGGGAGGTAAACTGCACAGCACTATCCCTTTCACACAGTGTTCATAATTTTGACCGCTGCCGAGGTGGTAGTTAATGGGTACAGGGTTATTAACATAGCAGTGACAATGCAATAAGCAGCTGTCAGATTGTGCACATATGTCACGCACCTCACCCACAAAGCCCATGCTGTATGTTGTCCACAACACTGAGTCAGCTATTGCTCCTAGGTCATGGCCATTCACATTCTCACATATGCAGATGCCTCCCATTTGTCTGTGTGGTATCGGCTACAATGACAGGGGAGTACAAAACATTAACCCTGTTTTACTGTAGCTGCCACTGGTGTGATATGCACGTCACTCAGACACCTTTTGTAGTGTTGCTTCTGTGAACAGGCCACTGGTAGAACACTCCTGTGACATACGAAGGAACATGTAGTATACTGAGTGTAGGTGGAACACAGTATGGGTAATGATGTCCTCTGACCTGTCACAGGTATGCTATGCAGTGTGAATTCATCGGTACTGTCATCTGCATCTGTACTGCTAACAACATGTACGTTGATTAAGGTTCATAGGCTTTCAGACCATACTCAGCAGGGTAATAGTGCTGTGCCTCCCATTATGAGTGGCGTCTCCACTTTGTGGGTTGTGATAACTGTTAGTGTGATCCATTCCGTATTTTCACAGACTGCCATGAACCTATGTTTTACATGGCAGTGTATGTGTAGAGCAAACTGTTTTGCCATATGTGTATTATACGACCAGGGATTTGTACAGGTCACATGCAGCCGGAGTGTACCTTGTACCATCATAGTTATGGTTACAGGGGCTCTGTCGTGTTCATGGATATGTGATTGTGTACCTATTGGGGGGGCAGTGAGTTTATATTATCCAACACCCTATCTGTATTGCTTATTCATGCTCAGCACTTGTTTGGAACATGTACACACTTCATGAGCTACTAATTACTATATCACGCAATCCTACTCATTTCCTACAGGTAAACATTGTTTGTCCTTATATTTCCAGCATGCTTACAGTACAACAGCTGTTGTACACACTTACCTCACATATCTTGTGAGTAATGGTTGGCTAGACAGGCATGTTCAAATGTCAATTACCAATGTTATTGCCTGTCTATATGATGAATGTGGGCAACATGAGGCAATATAGCAGTTGTCTCATGTACACAGTCAATGCTCACCTCCTAACATACGACACTACAGCCTGTGGGAGATGCACATATGTAGCCATGCTGGAGGTAATGCTCTCTTCAACCCAGACTTACCCTGACATTCATATGGGAATGTTAAACATTTGCAGCACACCCCACTCATCACATAGTCTCAGTAGATATCCACCACCACAGGCCACACATAGTAAGAGTACAGCATTTGCAGAGCCTCTCCATACTACTCTATGTAGGCAACAGAGGCAGCCCATCACCAAACACAACAGCAATTACCTATAGCCCACAGACTCATGTGTGCCCGTCAACTACAGCCAATAGGGTGTTATAACATACCCAAGACACTAGTCATAGGTTGCTCTGTAGTCGGTCACACTGATGTCCAACTCAGCAGGCCACAGAAGGTGATAGTCACTGTCATCTGGCTGTTGGGTAACAGGATCCACAGCATAACCTATGCATTCAGGTCACTCCTCAACAGATACAATATGACTGTCATTCTCCACGTTAGTGTGAATGCTCTGAGATGTAACTTCCTGGACTACATGTACAGGGACATGCAATAGCTCTCCGATCTTGTAGTCCAGGCAGGTATCGCCCAAGCCCTGAGAAGCATTCTGCATTAGTCCAGATGGATGACAGTAGAACAACAGAATTATTCACTTCAACAGTTGCCTATGCTTCTGGTGTCATTCCAAGGGTATCCAGTATCTGTCTGCTTTGAATGACATGAACGACAAACCACAATGCTGTGGCACAGATGGCCTGCACCTGTTAGCCCTGGGATTATGGGTAACATCTAAGGCTCTTGCTGCTCCTATACTGCTTGTTTTAGACACATTTCAGAAACATATTCACCACCAGAACAGGTACAGGCAAGCAAAACCTGAGGGTATTGTTACTCAATGCTTGACATCTTCATCTCAAATGCACTCATCCGAGGCACTCCTTATAATGGACCACTTTGATGTCTCTGCAGTGACTGTGACCTGCTTCTAGACTCCGGAGAGCACCACTGCACTGACAGGCTATTACACAGACCACACCTTTCAGTCATGTAACCAGGATCGGAACACACATGGCGGAGGTGTGTCCATATTTCACAGGGATTTACACACCTCCATGCTGGTTGCTTAGCACAATGCATCAGAGGCAATCCAAGTGCAACTAACTGTGGCCAGAACTGCTATACAAATTGTAGCTTGCTACAGATTCCACACCATACCCCATGGTTAACGGCCCTCATTTCTTGGTGTACTGGAAAGTAGGGTTCAAACAGGAACTACTGATGTGACACTGACACTACCCCAAACCTAACTGTGATACCTATTCATGTACCGACACATTAGGCCAACACTTTTGTGGATTAATAAACTCCATTCAGCTGGATCAACCTATACACACCACCACCAAGGCCAACAATATCATAGACCTGGACATTACCAACATGTGTGACTGGTGTTACACACCTGGGGTTGTCCCCTCGTTGGTCAGTTCTGAACATATGCTAATCACCCTTGTTATCCACATCCCGGCACCACACCCTTCATGGAAAACACAGTACAATATTTCTACAAAGCCAACTTCACACTTTGTATGACTGAACTAGTAAACGCCATGACACCTGTGCAGATGGACAATATAGTTACAAATGCAGAAACATTCCCAACTGCACTACATTAGCACTTACATGACTGCATGGATCATGCTATTCCAAACAGAGACATGACAGTACCCACCACATAATGGATGCCACTCTGAGGGTCCACTGCCATGAACATACTGCACGACAGAAGGAGACAGTTGCAAAGTAGGGTACACTCCCATGGGTGTGGTAGCTCCCTGGTCAGCCTCAGTAGGATTCTGGGATACCTTCTTACATCCTCCAACGCTAGCTATGTAAACATTACTGCAACACATTCACAGGACTACCACTAAGTGTTATGGCGGTATGTCACTACTCTTGATGGCAATACCCACATCTGCTCTGACATACAATGGTTAGGCTGAAACATTACAGAACCGATTGATATCGGCAACAACCTGGCAGCTACCTTTACACCAAAAAGAAAAAATAAGCCAGCAGCAAGTAGACTGAATTCAAACAAAAAGTAGTTTAATAAAAACTACTCAAAGAGCATTATGGCATCCTAACACAAACCGGTTTCAGCCACGGTTGTAAACCTAGCCTTCTTCAGTGTACAGCAAGGAGGCTTGTCAAAATTGCTGTATTTAAACAAGTAGAGCCATACTGATTGGTTAAAAAGTTTTTGAACATTTGCTGATAAATAATCAGCATAAATAATGAAAATTAATACATTCAAAATACATTAAGGACCAGAATACATTCAGTAATACAGAAGCTAACTGTATCTATATATATATTTTTTTATACATGTATATGTATTCTGTTGTATATATCTAGATATTGAAACACCAAATATACATAATCCAATATACAACAAAGATGTATCCTATATGCAAGTCTTTGTTTATAAACATTCATTTAACCCTGGATTGAATAATGCACCCAATTTGGTTATCCATTTCTTTTCTTTTAAATCAAGTTTATTATGCCAACCGCTCTTATTGGTTCTATCACCAATAATTTTATCAATAATGGTGAAATGAAATTGTGCAGTACCATGGGTAAGAGTATGTTTGTATAGTGCGTTGGTTATTTTCTTGCATCTGATGTCACTGAGATGCTCCGAGACACGTAGTTTGACTGGTCGTGACGTCTGCCCAACATAAAATGAGTGGCAGGTGCAACAAGCCAAATAGATGGCCCAATCCGTGTTACAATTGGCAAAAAATGTAATGTCAAAAACTGTGTTGGTATTCCTGCTAGTGAACTCCTTGATTTTCAACATGTGCTTACAATTGACACAGTGGCCACATGGAAAGGAACCTATAAGCTTGTCCCCCAAGATAGTGGTTTGATACACCTGCGGTAAAATGGATTCATAATGGTGTTTGTAATGATTGAAATGACCAGCCAAATTCTTGCCTTTTCGAAAAGAGAATAGGCATTTATCAGGAATAATGTTTTTAGTTCTAACATCGGCCTCCAGTATATTCCAGTTGTCCCTGATGATCTTAATGAAGTTGTTAGTGTTTCTACCAAATGTGGTGGTAAATCTTAATTTGTTAGACTTGATGGGCTTCTTTTGATATGTTAATAGATTAGGTCTATGTAGACCAGATGCATAATTCTGAGCCATAGTCACATATCCTGAATTATAGCCCCTCTCAATAAATCTATTATGCAAATCCTGAGCATGATTGACAATGTAAATTACGATCTCTTTTTGGGCTCCACGAAGCATCTATTTGATAAGATGCTAAAGAAACTATTTTTGTCAATTTATGATGTTTGTATGTGCGTGGTTTAACTTTCAATATGGCGAATTATAACTAAAGCTGCGGATGTTTCCAGTGGATAACGTTTGAATATTGGCTGACAACTGCTTATATATTTGGGGAACTTCATCAAACTACTCGATATATTTTATTTCATAAAGGCAGAAGCTATATTTTCTACTTTGTTATGGTTGGTCTTCAGTATACACCATCGGAACATTGGTAAACAACCTTTTTTACATCTGGGGGTTGTGATTTAACTGTTGGAGCTATCGTGTCCATATTCTGTTTCATGATTCAACTACGTGTCTCGGAGCATCTCAGTGACATCAGATGCAAGAAAATAACCAACGCACTATACAAACATACTCTTACCCATGGTACTGCACAATTTCATTTCACCATTATTGATAAAATTATTGGTGATAGAACCAATAAGAGCGGTTGGCATAATAAACTTGATTTAAAAGAAAAGAAATGGATAACCAAATTGGGTGCATTATTCAATCCAGGGTTAAATGAATGTTTATAAACAAAGACTTGCATATAGGATACATCTTTGTTGTATATTGGATTATGTATATTTGGTGTTTCAATATCTAGATATATACAACAGAATACATATACATGTATAAAAAAATATATATATAGATACAGTTAGCTTCTGTATTACTGAATGTATTCTGGTCCTTAATGTATTTTGAATGTATTAATTTTCATTATTTATGCTGATTATTTATCAGCAAATGTTCAAAAACTTTTTAACCAATCAGTATGGCTCTACTTGTTTAAATACAGCAATTTTGACAAGCCTCCTTGCTGTACACTGAAGAAGGCTAGGTTTACAACCGTGGCCGAAACCGGTTTGTGTTAGGATGCCATAATGCTGTTTGAGTAGTTTTTATTAAACTACTTTTTGTTTGAATTCAGTCTACTTGCTGCTGGCTTATTTTTTCTTTTTGGTTTATTCACGGAGAGCCGGGCAGCTCCTTACGCGCAGGGGGACATTTTTGTAAGCTACCTTTACACCCCTCTCACACCCTAAAGGGCCCACATCTATACAGGATCAATGCAGAGTCCCTGCAGTCACAACTACGCAGTTCAGACCTGCTCTCTCTAAAGCCTGGAACACACACTCCATGTGACCATCCAACATCCCAGGCTGCGATTTACACAAACCTCGGAACAACATGGCTCCCCACTTGGGCACCAGATTCACTAATAGCCTTGTATCAGGCATTGTGGGCCCTGAATGGTGCACAGCAACAGTTATCACACTCCACAGAGGTGGCGCCACAATGGATCAGAGGAACTATTGCCCTATATGCCTGACTAGACTGTTCTGCAAGGCTATGGAGAACATCATCATGGAAGTCATTCACAGAGACATTGTTGGCCCCCAAACCTTTAATACCACCCAGGTTGGATTTGTTAGGGCCACACCATGGCTCCTACACCTGGTGGAGTCCTTTGAGACAGTTACCAAGGTAGTAGATGACGGTAAGGAGGTACACACAGCCTACTTGGTCCTCTCATTGGCTTTCAACACCGTTCATCATTCTGGTATTGTCAATATACACATCCACCTGCACAGCAACCCATACTTCTTGAGATGTTATGCAAAGTGGTTCATGGACAGGACACACGCGGTGAGGGTAGCATACTGCAGTTCCTACTGTACATCAGTTACAATTGGCATACCCCAGTCCTCAGTCATAGGAACCCTCATGTTCGTTATATGCTTCCCTGAGGTACAGTCTAGCACAGAAAGACTTTCCCTGAATAGGTTTCCAGACAACTGCAAACTAGGGGCCATGATTGATTCACCAGCTAAATGACACACCCTCCATACGGATATCACTGTGACGGATACCTGGTGTCAGTAACATGGCCTCAAGCAGCATGCCAGAAGGTGCATAGACATCCCCTTTGGATTACAACAATCACCCAGTGACTATCACATAGGTGGTAGTCCCCTACATCCCTACATACATAAGACATTATAAGGGATCTTAGTACACATGTATATAGCACCCACTCCTTTGGTAACCTTATTGCCAAGGGGGCATGGATATCCTTCTACATGGCCACCCTAATCTGTAATGGGTTTGTAGCTGGAACAAAGGCTGCCATTGTACCTCTATACCCCTGACTTATGGAACACGTTCAAGGGTACAGCACCCCATTTGGGGTGTACCTTACGGGACAGCAATGGCTTTAAATACCACAACATTAACACACCAACATATTACTCACCTCCAAAGGATGACGTATGCAGCACAACTACTGAAACGCCAACTGTAGTCGTTTGCATACTGCATACTCAGAGGTGACCTCTGCTGAACATACAAGGCCCATGTCCACACCAATATTGATGGATATGCTCCACATAAGCAACATAAGCAAAAGCCACTGAGAGCAACATGCTCTGGAATATGTACCCAAACGCGATGATGAGTAGCATGTGCTCGAGGGATACATTCCTGAAAGGGACACTCACCATGCTTTGGAACATGATTCCTATGTACATCAGGCAGGGACCCTCACTAGCACTCTTCATGAGATACCTCGATGGGTGAATGGGGAACAGACATGTATGCCAGGGATCACTGCAGTGGCTGTACTGTACACAGGTGCAGGAAACAAATGGCTGTGCTGTTCACAGGCACAGGACACTAACCTAGGGAGGTGCTGCCAGTGAAAACACTGTATTAGGGCTTACAAATGGACTTGGCCAGACAGCCTAGTACCTAACTATGAACCTATGTAGCTATTACATGTCCTTTATGCATGGATAATTGAGTAGCTCTTCCATTTCAATTAGCTATCATGCTGTTACACTGTCTGGTGACTACAAGACATATGTATCCTGTTATTGTGTATTGTACATTCCAATACACATACCTTATGTTTGCATAATATAACAGTCATGCTATGTAAATATTTGACATATCTACCTACAATACTGTACTTTTCACATTTTTGAAACCATATCCCATAATGCAAAGCATATTTGCACAGCAGGACCACCTTAGGCATGTTATTCTTGTTATATCCCCATACATATGCCTACTGTTACAGTATATCAACATAAACTATCCCCTGTTATGGCACGTACTTCTTGAACAAACCCTACCACCGACAGTGGCTGGAGGGGAATTGTTATGTTTAAAGCCCTTATGTACCATCACTTGTGGTGTATGAGATGTCTACCTTGTGGCCCACAGCAGTACATGCAATTTCTACAAGCATTACTATGCTCAACAAGACATCACTACATAATACCTTTTCCCACTGTCTGCATTGCGTACACTTTCATTAATACAGAACAGGCATGACATACACTAACATACTGAGTGTTCTACATACCTTCTTAGTGGTCAGAGTATACGATAATATCTGTGTTACTCCTTTCTTCTTTAAACGATTCAATGGTATGAGCATACGGTTTGAATGTATGGCAAGCCATCGTTTTATACGTGGATACCTGTAACATGTGGTATCCTGCCACCAATTGGTGTTCCGGAGTAAATTATTACATGAACATCAGCCGTGCAGCTACTCCATTGGCCAATTACACAGAAACAGTGGGATATAATTGAATACTCCACTTGGGCGTTGTCCTTTTGCCCTACCTTCGAGGGAGACGGTCTGGATGTATTTTATTGTGATGAATTGCAACAGCTATATGGAGAGACACAGATACTTTGAATTCATGTCCCCCGTGGATTGTGTGTGATGGCTAGAGTAAATAGTTCTACATGTGAGTGTAGCTGTTATCTCAATCGTCTGATATGAGACTATTGCAAACAAAACCTGTAACATCGGCGTCTGTTCTATTGTACAACAGCAACGATTTCACATGGTGCCATTACAAGTGTGTCTCTCACAAGGTATGTTAACACTTCTGCAGATGTCATTAAGTGAGTGGATGTTTGTGATATTATTATGTTCTGTATTGCAATTGTTTCGGGTGTGGGGGAGATGTAGGTGGGTGTACATAGCAGATAAAGGTTTGTGGGGATTGCATTTATACATATTCCATATGTGTGTGGGGGCCCCTTCCCTAATTGAAGACCTGTCATTTAGTAGACTAATACTATGGTTATTGCAGGCTTATTCATTAAACCATTGTTAATTGGTTCCTATATAGCATGCAGGTGATGTTGATCCTTCAATCCCTCCGAAATACACCAATATGTACTGAACTGTTGCTACATGAAAGCTGTCTCATGTATTTCTGTCACAGATATTTGCAGTCATTGCAGTTGGGTTGGTGACTCAAACTTTTTGGCTTGGGTTGCCACCTTTTCAAATGGCCATAGTGGGACATTTGCAGGGCACACATCAGGGTTTAGAGGCCGACACATACCCACTTTCAGTTCAAAGGATAAAACTTACTTTTGCCCTAAATAAAACCTTATTCTTGTAGCACTTTAGTTGCTTATTATGTTTCTTGTACAATTTACGTATTTGAGAAACAGAAATAATTATTTAATGCAACTATTACTTAATATATGGGACATCATTATGTCCTACAATCTCGGTACATTTGCCCTTTTTAATATTTGTTGTCAGGACACAACTGGCTAAAGAGGGACTGTCCCTCTCAAAGTGGGACAGGTGGTAACCGTATGCCTAAGGCTGGCTATGACCACAACTACTGTAATAATCTACCTCCGAGTTAGCACAAACAGACTCACGATGTAAACACACACACACACACACACACACATTACAGTCCCATGGAAACACACACCGCACTCTCAACATGCACTTACACACACTACAGCAATCGGAAGCACACTTAAACACAGTACCTACCTGGACCGCAGCATCGGCAGCAATAACTGAATGTCCCTTAACATCGTGATAATATTACTCGCGGTTATAGTGTTCCAGTACTGTGGTCTTTCGGTCTTTAAGTCCCATGATTACACATGTCGTTATGTAAAGCAGTCAGTAGTTGGCAGTATCCTATTTATTTGTACCTCCATGGTTGTGTACAAGTCGTTAACCTGTCTATATATTCACAGATATATGTATTTCCGTATATATCGACATACATCTCTCTATCACCCTTTCTATCCCTATTTTATGTATATATATATATATATATATATATATATATATATATATATATATAGAGAGAGAGAGGGACAGGGAGAGGGAGGGAGAGTGTACACACCTTTCGTTGGGTACATGGTGGTGTATTCTGTTTGCTGAACTCCGCCCTTTTGTGTTTTAACCTGTCACAATACACACCTGCCGTTGGTACATCTCGGGTAGCTTAGTGGTAGGTGATTGTGTACATGGTTGCGTGTTCTACTCCTGCCAATGGTCGTTTTACCTCTCAGAGCAGGCACTGTTAGTACAAGGGTGAATAATGCTGGTTTCACCTGTACTGGACATCTTTGACCATGAAATGCATGGAATTCAGCAAAGCTTAGACCTGTTTTGCGCATATCCATGTAGTCATGTTTAAACAACGCTTACCATCACTTGCTGCCACATAAACCCCCTAACATGTGCTTACACGTGCTTTAATGACCTACATTCAACATCCATTATTCGTGCCATCTGGATTACGTAACGGACCTTGCAGGACGTGGAACCGGGTACATACACGACAGTCAGTGGCTTTACCACTTGGTCATCTGGTGTTTGTACAGGTGTTAATGGTGTTTTGTATGTGGACTGTACTATGGCTGTTCCTCCATAGTGCAGTGAAATGTGTAACTCAGTTATTTTACATAAGGATGATACCAATTCATGGTATGTCCAAGTGATGTTTAATGGATGTGCTCCAGCATTGGGAATCTATGTCAGAGCGAGCCACACACTGTAATTTGCTACACCTTGACACAACCATGACTGGAGAATGCTGGGGTGGCAGATACCTGTCAAAGATACTCCCCATGCTTTGGCACTACATCCCTAATTACATTATATGGAGGCCCTCATTAACATACCGGGGAATCCATGCAGAGTAGGTGGGGAACAGTGGTTACACATGTGGATCCCGCAATTGGCTCTGCCCCACAGAGGGACAGTTGGTTAATTGATGGGGTGGCGATAACAGACACATTTTGCCTAGGCTGCTGAATGGCCTCTGACAATCGGGCATGTACCTACCGATGTACCTAGGAACCTATACATACAGTATCAACATATGCTATTAGCTTCGTTTACTGTTCAGGTGTTGACTTTCCTTGTTCCAATAGCTGTTGTGTGTGCAATAGTTGAGGGCTGCCTATGTAGGATTCACACAGTAGGCCACCTATACATTACAATTTGCAGGTGGTCATGTGTGTGTGCCATACATTTTACTGCGTGTGCAGGTGGAGAAGTGTGTCAGTCCGTAGGGGCCTACACTGTCAGTGTATGTGCTATACGTTCCCTCTTTGCCAAGGCATGGGCATATTGGGCACGCCTCCATCTGCCTACTGGGGCTGGCACAGGTTGTTCGTGGTCTGAATCCCTCTGTGCCTGTGATGGCCTTGGCAATTGCAGTGGTCTGTGAGGGCCTTCACCATTATGTCCCTGCTGCAGCTGTTTCCGTAGGATCATATTATGTAACAAGGCACATACTATGAAGATGTGGGCACACATGCCTGGAGAGTACTGCAAAGCTCCACCAGATATTTCCAAGCAACAGAACCGTGATTTCAGCATCCCAAACACACGCTCTATGATGATTGTGGTTTGTGCGTGTGCCTCATTATGGCGTTCTTGCATGGGTGTGTGTGCATTTCTGATGGGAGTCATCATCCATGGCTCCAGTGCATAGCCAGCATCCCCCACAAGGTGGCCATATGGGATGTCCCCCCTGACAAATACCTGATACAGCTGTGAGGCATGCCAGATGTGGGAGTCATGGTAGCTTCCAGGGATGCCAGCACACACATCCGTGATAATGCCCTGGGCATTGCACATGACCTGGCAGTTGATGGAGTGGTATCCCTTGCGGTTTATGTAGTGCCTACCATGGTCTCCGGGTGGTGACTTGATATGTATGTGCGTGCAGTCTATTGCACCCAGTACCTTCGGGTAGTGTGCCACATGGTGGAAGAGATGCATATTGCTGGCCAACTCCTCCTGAGTTCGAGGGAAGTATATATGCTCACTGGCATGTGGTAACATGGCATCCAAGAACTGGTGGAGTACCCTGGATGTTGATGCCTGTGAGATCCCCGTGATATCTCCAGTTGGCCTTTGAAAGCTACCTGTGGCTAGTATTCCCATGCTTACACATACCTTCGTGTCCACAGGGATGGGTTCCCCTCTGTTGTTTCTGGATCTCAGTCATGGCCGGCACAGCTCAACTATTTGCTGTATAATGTCTCTGTCCATTCTGTAATGCTCTACTATCTCCAGATCATGTAGCACCTCATAGACTACACTTGGTCTGAACACTCTTCTCCTCCTCTGGGGCCTGAGGTGGTTGTCAGCGTCATCCTCCACAACACCTTCAGTCTCCAACACATGCTGATGAATCACAGCTATAGCAGCTCCCAACAAGTACATTGTAAAAGTTCCCCATCTGTTTACACCAATGGTGCAGTGTTTGGGAATACACAAGTGCGTGTGAGGTGCCTTCACACTTTATACTTTTGTGCTTTGAATACTGATGATGTCATAGGGTGTGTATGTACATTCAGAGTTGCAGGGTATCTTGTGTTTTACCACAGATACTGCTATCGTGCTGCCTTTGGTGTTAAATTACATTTAGCTGCCGTGGATTGCCTCTTGCCCTTGCCTCAACTTTTCTTAATGATTCCCCTCCCATTGTCTGGCATGCATCCAGCAGCCTGCTTTCTTGTTTTGTACTTTTCCGAACCAGGATTGTCTTGCGAAATGTGTTCTATTGCCGGTCTACCGCAGGTTTGCTTTGCTCGGCAGTTACAGTTCTCTTTTCTTTGCAATCCAACACCTCCCCTATCCTGTTCTGCAGGTTGCTGCTAGCAGCCTTGTTAGCTGGCGTCAATTGCCCACTGTGAGTTAATAGGTGTTAATTGCTCAGTTGTACTCCAATTACCCTACTGTGGCATTTCCTTATTGTCTTCCTCTAAACTTCCATTTTGGGCTGTGGTGCGTGGCGCGTGAGTCTGCTTACCGGGTTTCGGGCACGTTTTCATCCACGTACACATGCGCTTTTGGGCACCATGTGTGCTCTCAGCTGAGCAAAGCTATACCTACATCCACACCCCTGTCCTGCAGCTTTGCTTAGCAACGGGCAACCCGGATTTGCATTGCTCCAATGTGCTTACAGCTGCAGTGGCACACCCCACTGCTGATGTCATGTATTCCTCCAGACCACTCCTTGATGTTGTAGCACTGCGCCGTATTGTACATCCTTAGGCTGGTGGGACGTTTGTGATTCACTATTACTTGCCTCATTTGCATGGCATTGACTACTACTTCATAGTTACCGCACCGAACACTGTCACAGGCCCTTAGCAACCCTTACAGCTTGGTTGTGGTGTAGCATGCATACCATTGACTATTATGGTGAAATCATGATTTGTGTAACATTGCTATTTTATGACATTTGTATATATTTTCCTTGTGTTCCCATTTGTGCACACATGCCCTATGGTTGTACTTTGCGTTACTGTGGCCATGACATTAAATGTTATTTTTTATGTGTTGTGCATCTTTTCTTATGCCATTGGCTGTATATTTAGCCATTGGCATATGTTAACTTTGTAATACATGAGCCTGGTCCGCTTCCAAGGCTCTGATGTTCTGTTTGTCAACATGTAAACCATTTTTTTTTTTTTGGTTTACATTTCTGTAGGCTTACGCTACGCCTACGCCACTTCATGAATCGCTATGTACCTTCATTTGCATGCTGCAGTACTGCGCATGGGGTGATTTGCATACCTACACCAGGAGCTGCACAGATCTGGTGTACGCTGGTAGTGCACATGGAATTGGATCATACCTGAATCGGTCGGCGGCCATATTTGCTATTATACCGCCTACGCTACGCCTGCGCCTGGCGCTAATTTCATGAATCCCGGGGTTTGTATTGTCTACCTCAACAATGTAAAATAGGATGCTCCGAGTCTGAAGATGTGACCAAATGAAAATTGAATGATACCAATGTTGTTTTTTCAGTAAAAATATCAAACTCTTATTGATTACCATGTGAAAACTTAAAGAAGACTATATCAGAATTTGATAAAGAATGAAAACACTCTTCTCTAACTTTTGTATGTCTTCCTCTGGTTGAATTGATGTTATGACATGGTCTGCTGAAATGTGCTATTCTGATTGACTAGCCTCTCCGACCAAAGTGGGTGTTCTAAAAACTTTCTGTATAGTCATAAATGAAAACTGTTGTCACCATTTGGTTTGGCAGGACTTGAGAAACAAGGCAGTTTTTCCTAGCATGATGGAAGTTCTATAGCTCCATGTCTGATTTACATGTTGTGGATAAGCCCCTCCTGGGCACAATGAACATCTTACTTAGGTCTCAACGCAGTATCATTCCTGATTCTCTGAGTCTGCTTGACATGCTGGGCTGGTAAACATGGTGTTAGTTCATACATGAGCAGTACTAGAGTGATTATTAAGAGTTTTGTCTAAGTAATGCCTTGTAAGTGTGACTCACAAGCAGTTCTGCTTATTCAATTATTTGTATAGCATACCTGCTAATCAGAAGTATACTTACAGAGGGTGTGTTAGAGAAAAAAGCCTTACTGAGAAGCTTTAAGTCATTTGCTAAGCTAGGAGGGAACCTTGCTGTACACCTTGATGTAAAATAAATAAAATAAATACACTTTGGTTAACATTTTGCAACACTATTAGGTGCCCCTGATGAAAAACTGGCTGAAACTCACAGCATATATACAACATAGAAAGGCAGAAACAATCATACTCATGGCAAAATGTAATACATTCATGGTACAAAAGTAATATAATGAAGTAATACACACAAACTGAAATCAGAAACTCTTCTCTTGTAGATAGTTGTTTATAACCATTCATACTTTACCATTCTCACTTCTGCAAGGGTTACAGTCACACAATTGTACTGTGACAGGACAAATCTCAGTAGTGTGCTAACATGGGTATTGTGCACAGCAACTGTAAATTTCAGCAGTACAATATTAGCACATATGCTAGACATTCTCTACTTTTATATGAAAATGTTCAAGTGGCAAAACATATTTTTTGTGAGAGTGTTTCACTGTAATGCTATAAAGAACTGTTCAGATCTTGTGAAGGTGCCATCTCTGCAAATGTAGGGATCCTTACAGTAAGCATTTTTATATGTGCGGCAGTTGGCATTGTGCTTCAGTGCCCATCAGTGATGCCCTTCATTACATTGAAGTTCACTTCCTATGGCAAAACTCAAAATTTAATTTTGCATGGGAAACACTTAGCTATCAGTTGCACACATGAGACTGACAATGGTGCACCTTACTCAGCAGTTTGGACAGTACAGAGTGCAGAAAATACATCTGTTATATAACTTTCTCAATGGCTCAGTGTGTTAATTATGTATGTTCTGACTAACAGCACAATCAATGCAGGGTTCAAATACACATTAGGGATACTTTACCTTTATGTGGCATAATACATGTGTGATTCTTGTTTTTCTTTCCTTTAAGCTGAATTACAAATGTAATTTATATTGTTAATGTTGCAACACAGTTGTGTACTATGTCTAATAATATAATACTGTGCCCTTTGTCACCAGCATTGCTTGTATAAATGATTGTAGTACAAACACACTTCTGTGTGCAAGAGCAGAAATAAATAGTACATGTGTAATAGTATCAGGCAATAAAATTAAAGCTATATTAACAAATTAGGGAAATATGGAGAGTACACCAGCATAGCTTTCAAAACATGCTGGAACATTGGTTCAGTGAGATATATTTTTAATAATCCCAAGTGTACATTATAATGCAATATACTGTGGAGAATCTCACATCCTATAAACTCTGTATGCCCCTTTTATAGTTATACCCCATAATGATGCCATAAAAAACAACAGCTCATCATACACAAGGTTAAAGATTGTATTGTGTCTTTATAATTTGTGCAACAGTTGGCATGGAGCACTGTTACTATTCAGGAATGACTGTAAAGAATTGGCAATTCATGTCCTGTGGAAAAAAGTCAGAAAAGAATTAAGCACGCACTAAGACTTTGCCATCGGCTGTGCAAATCAGCTTACAAGCAATGTGCGTTGGTAAGAGATGGAAAGATGATGACAAAATGAAGTTAATTTCAATGGACTCTGTTAGCTGTATATGAATTATTGACTTATTGTATTCCTGATATGTGTACTCCAATGTAATGCAGTCTATATACTTCCATATGTAAATGAGTATGCTACTGTCTCAGATTACCCTTTCAAATCTATTCCAGTGAACTTGTAGAATTACAAACATAATTTCAGAGTAGTATTAACGAGTGCAGTGTACATGTTTTGTGTACATGACTTGTAATTACCTTGTACACTGTGCACACATCACACAGATTTGTCAAAGATCCACACATAAACACAGCACTTGCATGCAATGATCTGGAGATGAACAGTCAGGAATCTATGATTGGAACTCCATTGATTAATATCTATGACTATTACTCACCACATAATTGTTTAATACATCTTAATGTGACAAACATGTATATCATTTCCTAACACAACAATTAATCATTCCCTAACACAGCAATTAATGTCACTTATGTAATGTATGGCTTCTTGCTACAGTACATTCTGAATTTTGATCAAAACATTGATGTTGTCTGTTGCTCATTTCCCATCATGTCATGTAAACTACACGTATGTGTTGCCTGATAACTATTAACAGCATTTCTTCTGTGGCATCAACAATTAATGGGGTTCTATAGATTGTGGACTTGGATAGACAGGTATTTGCATCTAGCAATGTCTAGCTAGTATGAGTGTGTCTGTATATAGTGACAGGTAGGTCTGGCTTATCCAACAGATGTGATGTGTACACTTCCACTTAGTGGAAAAATTTACTCATTGAGAGGGTTCCTCTAACTCTGTCACTCTCTTTTAAGTCATACATAAACATTGCAACAAAATAATGAAGTTATCCATTCAAATGTGTGCTGTCTGTCTCTTGTAATAAAACTGCTTATACATGATGAGCAGATAATACAAAGTTCTAGAGACTGTGGACTTAGACTGACAGGTTTTCAAATCCATCAGTGTCTAGCTAGAATGAATGTGTCTGAATATTGTGACAGGTAGAACTGGCTTATGTAACAGATGTGATGTGTGCACTTCCACTTAATGGAAACATTTACATAGGAAGAGGATTTCTCAATTCTTTCATTCCCTTTTAGGTTAGACATAGGTCTTGCACCACAGTGATGAAGTCAGACCTTCAAATATGTGTGGTTTGACACTTGTAAAACTTCACCAGTGTTGTGCTCAGAGAATACAGGGTTCTATAGATGGTGGGCTTAGTTAAGAAGGTGTTCAAATCCAGCAATGTTTAGCTAACATGAGTCAGTCTGAATATAGTAACAGGTTGGACTGGCTTCTGCAACAAACATGATATGTGTGGTTCCACTTAGTGGAAACATTTACATGGGGAGAGGGCTCCCTCAACTCTTTTACTCCATTTTAGGTCAAATTTATGCCTTGAAATGCAATGATGAATTCAGCCCTTCAAATGTGTGTTGTCTGACACTTATAATAAGACATCTCCTGTGCTGTAAGCAGATAATACACCATCCTATAGATTGTGAACTTACACAGACAAGTGCTCAATTCCAGTCATGTCTAACTATTGTGGATATAAAAGAGATAATTAATAGCAGGTAGGAATGACTTAATAAACATATGAGATGTGATGTGTATAATTCAACCTAGTTTATGGCTACTGAATTTTGATCCCTCCAACTCTCTTTTAGGTGAGCATTATGGATTCAAGCACAACACTGAAGTCAACCCTGCAAGTATATGCTTTCTGGCATGTTTATTTATGACTTCTTCCATACCATCAGCAGTTAATACACAGTGTAATAGAGTATGGACCTAGATAGGCAGGAGCTCTTATCTGGCAGCGTATACATTCTGTTTGTATGTAAGACAAGACTCATAGAAAGGATAGACTTACTCAAAGGATGGTGATATGGATACACTTGTATGATTCCTGACATGGCTAAAGGATTTTGAGCCCTAAAACTACATTTTAAGGGAGACATAACCATTCAAACATGCTCTAATGTATTCCCTTCAAGTGTGTGTGCTTTATGACACTTCTGAAATTATTTCTTCTGTAGCAGAAGTAAATAATACACAGTTCTATAAACTGTAATCCTTTGGCAGGTGTTCACATCAGACAAGGTGTAACTATTGATTATGTAAGAGAATGCTAACATGCAGAACTGCCTTCTGCAAGAGAATTAATGTTTACAATTTCATTTAGTGTAAACATTTTAAGTTGGAAATAGGAAGACTAACTTTTGTACTCTCTTTTATGGAAGCCACATGCATTCAAATGCAATGGCCAAGTTATCCCTTCAAGTGTGCACGTGTTTTTGATAGCAGGTGTATGAATTCTTGCTTAGTATCATCAGTTACTGCACAGGTCAAGAGGACCTTGAAACACATTGCATATGTTCAATCCAGTACTATGTGCATTTTATTATTTTGTTCACAATATGGTGGCAACAGGCAAGAATGGCATATTCAACACATCTTGATGTGTGACATGCTAGTGGTCACAGAGTGTAATAGGGCCTGTGTTATGATATTTCTTTACAGATTTAGGAGATGGGTGGGTGATCTTCATCCAGTAATTGCTATACTTCCTTATGAGCACACCTAGTATAATGATGTATGTACTGCATTTTACTCTGCGGAATGGTTAGCCTACAGTATCATAAGTAAATAATGGTAGAGAATAGTTACTGTCATTTGTCATTGTGTGGAAAAAAACTGCTAAGAATTTGCTTCTGGTAGCATGACTGTGCAGACTGCCATGCAATGGATGTGGAGGCCATAGCATAATGGAAACCAACAGTGTTAAAGGCCAGTCTACAACTGCTTTATGTAAACTCTAGCAGTTTCCACAGTTCACTAAAATCTGATGGTAATGTTTCAAATGTCTGTGAGGTATGTTGTGTGTAGTGATCCAGATATTAGGATTTTGTTGCCAATGCACAACTAATGAGATAATTTTGCAACACAATATTACATATCCTTCAGAAGTATACTGTGTCATAATTTGTTAACTGTGTATGTGTGGCAGCAGCAGGTAATACACATGTAATATAATACAGGTACACATGCTTTCCACTCCAATCACAAGATGCAGTTTCATTGTTCTCCATTAGAAGTGACACTCTCTCTCTCTTGCTCTCTGGGTTATGTGAGAATTACCCAGATTTTTTTTCAAAGAATTTTATTAAATAATTATTGAAATGAACAAATATTTCCATGAAATTATAACATTTTTTCTTTAAAGTTAAAAAACAAAAAAATAAAAAAACAAACCTTCTAATATATAAACCAATGTAACAAAACTATGTACAAAGACGTTTATCTTGCAAAAAAAATTTCTTAATGTAGCTGTAGGATTAATAAAAATCATCTGTTTACATAAATTAATAAACTATTTTTCTAGAAGTTTGTAGATGATATTCCATGAATTATATAATGTAGTATTCCTAGATGATCTAGATTTAATAGTTAACATTTCCAAATTACACATTTCAAGGAGTATATTTTTAAATTCCAAAAATGTAGGTGCTGTACTAGATTTCCAATTCTTAGTGATTGTTTATCTAGCTATAGATAGTATAGACCAAACCAAAGGGTACTTATTCTCTTTTACACAATCAGGAACAGGAGTATTAAATAAAACAAGTGATTTAGATATAAAGAAATTATCAGTAAAAATTGTTTGCAACAAATTATTGATATCATCCCCAAATTTTCTTAAATATATACAATTATAAAACATATGACACCAGTCAGCATTCAATTCAATATTACATCTCCAACATGTTATATTCTTTTTAGAAAATATACTTATATTATGAGGAGTGATAAATGATCTATTTAAAAATCTCCATGTGAATAATTTCCATTTTAAAGAAGAAGTAGTCATACTTGCTGATTGTAAAATATTCAATTTGTCTTTCTCAGAAGGGGGATTATTATTAAATAAAGAAAAATATTTTCAATAATTATCTGAATGTGCATCTAAATCACATGTAATTGCCCTATAAATGTTTGATAACTTGTTATTAGCAGGAGATTTATGAAAAACTGATAAAATCATATATTGTATTAGCTTGGGAATTTTTTTCCTTAATTATAGGAGACATAGAATCCAATTTATTTAATACATATTGTCTAGCTTCTTGAAGCTCTAACCATAAACAAGAATCAAGTTTATACTCTTCCAAGAGTAAACTATTGGATTTTATCTCATTATTTATCATCATTTGGTGCCAAAATGTTAAATGCTTTTCCTGAAATATAGACATTTTTGTATAATCTGAAGAGAAAATAGATCTGTGTGTGTAGGCTATAGGGAAGAGTAAAAAAAGCCAATCCTTATATATATTATATTTAAATATAAAATTTTTAAATGATTTTTTTAAAAAAAAACTATATACTTAGAGTTAACACTCTGAGAAGAAAATTCAGAAATATAATCTTTTAACCTCCAAATAAATGGATTATTAATTATATTTAGCTTATAGGAACTGTTTATATCTTTGGTATTTTGTGACAATACCTCTATAAACTCTTTCCACTTAGCAGTGTATTCCACATCAATGAGATGAGAGACTGTATTGAATACTGATGAAATTGAATACATTTCTAAATTTGGTAAGGCTATACCCCCATTATTCCAATTATATATATGGTATGTTAATGCAATCCTTGGCTTATTTGGTAACCACAAAAATTTCTGAATCATTGAATTAATTTTTTTAATTATTTGGTAAGAAGGAGGTATAGATAAAGATTGAATTATATATAAGATTTTGGGGAGAAGGATCATCTTTATTATTAAAAGTTTATCATCCATAGGAAAGGGCAATTTGTTCCATTTATTTATTAAATTTTCTATCTGTAATAGACTTTTATTATAATTTATTTGAATGGTATCTTTAATATTGTTAGTAATAATTATACCTAAATATGCTATTTGTTGAGACTGAGCTATATATTCATTATATTCATCAGGTATATTGTATTGTTTTGAACCTGTTAAAATAATTTGTGTTTTATTATTATTAAAAGTAAGGCCGGAATTTTTTGAAAATATTCCATGTTTTTAAAAAGTTTTTGTATAGATTCCCTTCTACTCCCAAGAGTAATCAATATGTCATCTGCAAACATTTGTATTGTAGATGATATAGTGGGGTTTAACTTGTATCCTTCAATATCTGTATCATGTCTTATTAAATGTGCCCATGGTTCCATAACTAATGAAAATAAAAGAGGGGATAAAGGACACCCTTGCTTAGTACCTTTTACTACTGGTATATTTTGAGATATACTAGTACCAATTTTAACATAAGCTTGGCTACCTTCATATAACAGAGTGATAATATTGATAAAATTATTGGAGAAATTTAATTCCTTTAATAGAGTGAACAAATGTTCCCATGTAACTGAGTCGAAAGCAGAATTTATATCTAAACTAACTAGGGCTAAATTTGTTTTAAGATTTTTCACCGAATCAATTAAAGTTAATATTCTTTTAATGTTATCATATGAAGTTCTCTTTATTATAAACCCCGTTTGATCCCTATCAACTAATTTGGGTAAAAGTGTTTTAAGCCTTTCTGCATAAATGGACATAAATAATTTGTAATCAGTGTTTAAAAGGGAGATGGGTCTATAGGAGGTACATTTAAAGGGATCTTTGTTAGATTTTAAAATAGGAGAAATAAAAGTGTATTTCCAAGAAGGTGGAATTATGTTTTTGTCCTGAACAAGATTAAATACTTTATAAAGCAATTTTACAGCATTTATAGGTAGTAATTTGTAAATTTCAGGAATGATGCTGTCATTACCTGGTGCTTTATTTTGTTTTAATTTAGTAATGTGAGTTTGAAGTTCTTTGAAAGATATTTGTTTATCAATAGAAATCCCTTGTTCCTCTGAAAGTCTTGTTTTAGTGTATTTATTAATAAATGCTTTTATTTCCTCTTTAGGGTTAATTTCAGTAGTTGTTTGGTTGATGTTTATAAAAAACTCTCTAAATTCAGTTAATATATTATGAATTTCTGATACCATTTTTCCTTTTTTAGGGGAGAATATTTTATTAATATGATTAAATCTATTTAATTTTTTCATTTTATTAGCAAGAATTTTTAAGGATTTAGGGTTAGAAGAGAAATTTATAAACTTGAATTTTTCTATATTGGTCATAGTTTTATGTTTTAATATTTCTAGATATTTATTATTTAACATATTTATTTCTTTTCTTTTATCTGATATATCTTTATCACCCATATTACTAAGTTTTAAAGTGTCTAATTTACATTGTATATCTTGCAGCTCTTTATCCCAAGCTTTCTTTTTTTTTGTTGTACCAGTTCAATATCCTACCATATAGATAAGCTTTTAGGGCATCCCATATGTAAATTTCTGATATATCATTAGTATTGTTAAGTTCTAAAAAATTCTGTACTTCTGTAGAAATGAAATCATTAAAATCTTTTAATTTTGTGATATAAGCTGGGATCCTTTTTATATGAATATTACAATTTGGATTGACAACCACTTCAAAAATTATAGAATTATGATCTGATAAAGGAAATGAACTCACTGCTGATTTGTTTAAGGAATCTGTTAAATTATTAGAAATAAAAACTCTATCCTTGAGTATGAGTTATGTCTATGAGAAAAAAGGTGTAAAACAAAGAAGTAGTATCTGCAAAATAATTTATATCTTTCAAAAATAAGTATCTGAAAAGTCTTTTAATAATTTAGATGATGTAGATATTCTTCTCTTCCCATTAGTACTAGAGTCTTTATAATCTAGAATACAATTGAAATCTCCTGACAAAATAATGTTCCCTTTAGAGAATAGTACAATTTGATCTCAATGTTGTTTCACTGTGTTTATCCCTATCCCTGGGATCCAATATATGTTAATCAATGTGAAAATTTTACTGTTTATTTCTATGGTGACTGCACAAAACATTCATTATCCTTATATGTATCTATTATTTTAGGAAAAGGCATTATGCTGTTCCATATGATAGCTACTCCTCTCTTTTTCTTAGTATGTTCAGAATTTACTAAAATCTTATATGTTTTAGATTCAAGTCTGAATATATCCTCTGCTATTGAGTTTCTTGTAAAAATACTAACTGGGATTTATGTAACTTAAGATATCTAGTTAAATTCCTCCTTTTATTAGGATTATTTAAACCATTAATGTTAACTGATATACCTTTTAGTGTAGTCATTGAAAATTAAATGATGTAAATATAAACATACTGATCTAAGAAATACACAAGAATATATCTTATAGGAATACTATTATGATCATTAGAACAAACATAGTGTAAGAGTATCATATTCTTAAAATTAAGGTTGTTTCCTACTACAAAAGATATGAATGTCTGAAAAGTTATTAGAAAATATTTATAACATAAACATGAAACAAAATAACCAACCTGAACCCCTCTGGAGTTTAAAACTCCTAACTCGAATGACATCAGTCACTCAAATCGACCTCCTATCAAAAGCAGCATCCAATCAGCACCTGCCTAAATGTCTATAGTCATAGCTATAAAAATAAGGCTTCTCATCAATAACATAAACAATTTTTTGTATGAACCAAATATATAGATATAATGTTATGTCAATTAATAAATTGATGACAGCTACATCTTAGGAATAAACTACAGAATTTTCTTACATTAGTTACTAGGTTATTAAGAACTACTATGATCTATTAGTTCACTCTTCTGTTTTAAAGTAATCACATTTGATATGAACCTTAAAAAGAGAATATGGCATTATTTTATTACCAAAATATGGCTAATAAAGGCTGAAGTGTGATATATATAGTACTGTCATAGGTGATCAGCTAACTGGGACATAGTTGTAAATGAATCACCTAAGGGCCTTCAATAACCACTAACATTGGCAGCTAATAAATAAGATGCTAATAAAAGTGATTTTACTAACGATCAACTAACATACTGATTGTTCTGAAAGAAATGAACACTGCATTTCTTTGCCAGAAATGAAATATAGTGATTACTCATCAAGAAGTAAAACCAACAACATCCTGCTAGTTTTCTTATAACCAAACACCCCGGTGCAGTCTCTTATAGAAGAGTGACTAATAAACCTTAAAAGTCTGATCTGCCATTCATTGCATTAATTTGAGTTACCATACTGAATACTAGTGAAAAGGTCATATTAGTTCAAAGAAGCAAGGTGCTCAAATAGCTCCTGTATACTATAGAAAAGCCTTATTTAAATATAATGAGCTTTTTATTATTCAATTATAGCTTATACTATCTTTGAATTTTGAAAAGCTATTTCATTAACAAAACAAAAGATGACAATTTCACATTTTCTAATGATAAACAGATCTATTTTTAATGCACCTGTCCTTGCAATATTATTGCTGCCTATGTGATACATCCCTATCAGCCTATTACACAAATGCATTCATAAAATAACTGAGATAACCTATTATATACATCTATACATTTAACATTTTGATAAATGCTTCATGAATATTTTCTCAGCAAGTCAATAGTTATAAAAAATGTACATGTAACACAAGTATATAAACAGCTTGTAGCATTATTAAATCTTCCAAAAATGCACAAACCACAACTAGTATTTCTCATCAAGATATCGGCACCCTTGTCATACATAAAGCAAATATTTTATGAGAATACTATTCGTATATAAATACATAAGGCTCAAGAATACCTATGATGATCAGAAAAAGTATTTAGGCTACATGCATAGTATAATCCCTATTTATTTAAGAGATTATTGCATATAATGTCTTACAATAAGTTGAAAGTAGTAATCTAGTTATATCTTCTTTCCGTATGCTGTATGAGGAAACAAATTTGATTCAGTAGCTTCCCGATGAGGATCAGAAGATCAATTTACATCCGATGCCTTCATGATGACATTTTAAGAAAGCTCTGAGCTTTCCAGCTGCGATGGATACCTTGGTCTCGAGCTCATCATGAAGATAAAGCTTTCAAAGTTCTGGTGGGAAATAGTAAGTAAAACATTACTTAACTACATATAAGGCCATGTCTCGAGACTCCCACTATGCCGAGAGAGATGAAAAAGAAAGAAAAAAAAAAACCTCGCATACACAACACGAAGCAATGACAGCTATCAAGCAAAGTTTCACCACACTATCAACCAGACTCTCCGGTTAATCCCCGACCAAAGCACACAGGCACCAAAACATACAATTAACACAAACAACACAACACATGTCTCTACAGTGCTAGAACACCAAACCGGAGCCTCCAAATAAACACACCAACAACTCGGAAATGACAACAAATCCTTACCATTACTCCAGCCACACTGCCACTCACATCCCGGGTCAGAAGTACCATCACTAGCACAGCAATTCGGCAACTATAAATCAGGCCATCATACAAGATTCCTTTATCAAACAATTAACCATAAATCAACTAAAATACAAATACAGCAATTATAACTAAATAAAAGTTTTCCAACCACTATAAGAACCAAAATCAAGATAAACAAATATGCCCCCTAATGATAAGCACCACTATAAGACATCCAGAAGCATAGATATCCAAGACAGGAGAATCACTGCATCCATGGGAATCAAACCAATAAACATTAAGATAATTAATCTTAAACAAATAGTACAAATGAAAAAAAAATCCCAACAGACAACTATTCTACAAAACAAAATAGACTATTTAGTTAACCAATTTACATTATATTAAATACAATACCAAAAGCTCACCTGGATGTCTGGTTTCATTTCCCCAACTGAGTGAATCAAGTGCAAATATGTACTTGTTATGATTCATCTTTTGATTTTTTTTTTAGGGTCAAATGTTTTCCAAGTGTTGTTCTCAGCATTCCTTTTAAGACTAGGACTGGCCCACTCCATTTCATCTACTTTTTCCAGTATGTTATTAGATTTTATATAAGTTATTGCATTGTCTAGGTCGTCAAAAATTTTAAAACCATCTTGATAAAATATTTTCAGTCTTGCAGGAAAAAGCAAAAGGGTTTTTATTTTATTCTTTTTTAGTTCTTTGACTAAAGGCAAGGAATTTTTTTCTTTTTGATAATACTGAAGAAGAATAGTCATTATCAAAGCATATAATATTGTCCTTCAGTTTGATTGGGGATTTTGCCCACACAGTCTTTAGTACCATTTCCTTATCATGGGCTGATAGGAACTTTACAATAACATATTTAGTATAATTACTCTTGGTGTTTTTAGATGTCACCATTGATCTATGGGCTCTTTCAATACCATATGAAAGAGCTTCCGGCAGTTCAAGTACTTCAGGCAACCAGGAAGATAAACATTTTTCCATCTTATTTCCTTCTATGTTATCTGGTAAGCCAAAAATTCTCACATTATTCCTACGGGACCTGTTCTCAAGGTCATCAACCTTTGTCTGAAGAAGAGAATTTTGCTTTAACAGGAACTAAACATTATGCTCACTCTCCTGAATTTTGTTATCCATATCACTTAATGCAGTTTCCATTCCTGAAATCTGCTTCCTCTATTGCAATAAATCTTCATGTAGAATGTCCATTTGGTGAGAACACTTTTCTTTGAAATTGTCAATTTTTATATCCATTTTGTCTATCTTGACACTTAGTTCCTGAATAGTAGTTAGTAATGACTGTAGTTCTTTTTTTATAGTTGTCTCTTGATGAGAAGATTTAGTGAAGTTCATCCTGTTATTTTACTGTAGTACTTCCAAGTGTAACTTTGACAGGAAAACTTAAAATCTACTTGAAATTTTTTATATACTACCCTAATATATATTTTAAAGAATTAATTAAAATTAAAAAAACTATTATTAGGGAAGTTTATATCAATATTTCCTGTCAATAAAGTTCTGTAAAGGCATAGCTGATAAGAAAAGCTACTACTCTGCACTCATCTTGGCCACGCCCCCTTTACCCTGATTTTTTGAGGTAATATGCACACTTATATGGGGTGCAAATAATTTGACATCAGGAATATGGAGAGGGATCCCATTTTTAAGTTGTATAAGTGCTAATGCCAGTACCATGGCAGAGAGGGATAAACCCCAGACTACAGAGCAGGTGATCCCCTGCTCAGTTAGCAGCTTGAGCATATAAGGCCCTAGCAAGCAAGGGTGGGCATATGACCATTCTTGGGGGAGGGTGCTCAGACATGTACACTTTGTGGTTGACCCCTGGTATAGGCTGGAGATATGCATTGGGTGTTGTCCATAAGGAAGGTGGGGTATTGGTTGAGCAGGACAATTTGTTGCATGGGTATTGCACATCCTTCAGGGGCTGCACATGTGCATATGGTGGGAGGGAAATATGGCATAAAATTCCTCCTTGGCAGGACATGTGATGCTGCCCTAAGGTATCTCATACATCTCACTGGCCCTGAACAAGTTAAAAAAAAGTCCAGGAAAGATTGCTTATTTACTGTTTTTCAGAGATATAAATGTATGAAAATAAAATGGAAATGAAATAACAGACAAAAGTTGAAGAGAGAGTGTATTAAAACAGATGGTGGGTTATCCGTGATTGTGACATTGAGAGAATTCTTTTAAATATTATTTTAGTACTATCTTAAAATGTTTGAGAGAAGTAATGGACATGATGTCTGCTTTCATAAGCTGCTGCTAGGGCACAAGGAGTCCTGAAAAGGAAGTTGGTGTGCCCCATATCTTTGGGAATAGGCTGTGCCTTTACAGGGGAAGAATTGTCTAATTGGTAGACAGTCTAACTGGCAGACAGTAGCATTCATTCAATGAGTATGTTTAGTAAATAGTTGGTTTGATGGCTAATGCTAAGTCGGTTGTATTTTTTCGGGGTGATACAGTGATGTTCTGGTGGGGTACAGAGATGAATAAATCATAGTATAATGTTTTGTGCTCTCTGGAGGACCTGTCTATTTTAAGTGGAGTGTAATGCTATGAGAGGAAGGGTTTATTCTAATCTATGGAGAAGAACATTGATTGCTATGGCTTGTTTTGCTTCCTTTGTTAGTAGGTGGCAGATTTTGTAGTTCGGTAAGTAATGTTTGCGCTTAGGTGTCTGTGCGGGAAGAAATGGGATTGGTCTAGTAGAAGGCCGACATAGTTTTGTTGGGTGACATGGGAAACAGGATTTTGGAAGGGACTCAACTATATGGAGTGATTGTGTTAAATTTAATTTTCTGCTTCTATGAAATAGTATACATGAGGATTTATGTGTTTTTCAGGTTGTTTTTTTTTTTTGGAACCATACCATTCCAGAGTAATTTGATATTCCTTTGTAGTAAGCTGTTCACACCATTTTGTGATGACGATGCCCTGGTGATGACAATGTCATCGCCATATAGTGTAACATTTAACGCTAATTCCCAGGGAAGATCCTTAATTATATGTGCAATAATGTTCCTAGTACTGATACCTGAGGTACTCCAGCAGAAGTGGTACACATTTAGCACTAACAGTATTATTACAGATAGTGAAAGTTCTGTGTGTTGCACAATTTTTAAACCAGGTGCACACTTCATCTGAGAAGTGCTATTCCTTCAGTTTTGCAGCAGAAGCTCATGACTGACACAATCAAAGCTCTTTTGAGATTTATGAACATAACCCCAGTGAGTTTGACTTCCTTGGAATTGTGGAGAATGGTGCTGGTGAGTACGAATGTGCCTGTTGGGGGTGGATATACTTTGGTCTAAAGCCATGCTGTCTGTCTGTGAAGATATACTGTGAGATGTAGTTTAAGATTTGCATATAGATTTATTTTTCGAGCATCTTCATTAGAGGGTATAGACTGGCTGTTGTTCTATAGTCCTCATCTGTTTTTGGAAAAAAAATTTTGGACGTGGGATTATGGTGACTGTAAGAAGACTTGTAGAATGAGGAGGGGCACTCAGCGGTAGGTTAGTTGTGAAGATGTCCCAAAAAAATGAAAAAAAAGTTATGTAAGTGCTAATAAAAGAATAGCAATCACAGGTCAAAGAATGCTAATGTGTGTGTGTGTGTGTGTGTGTGTGTGTGTGTGTGTGTGTGTGTGTGTGTGTGTGTGAGTGTGTGTGTGAGTGCTTAAGCACATGGAGGGCGAGTAGTAGGTATGTTTTACCGGGCTGTCTATTCTTTCCTGCTAGAAGCTGATATTTGCCTTCATTACTATATTTAATTTCCATGAATTGGGAGTTTCGTTGCTCAATCCCACATTTCTTATCTTTTTAAAGTATCTATAGAAGGCTGCTGTTTCAGTTCTGAAGATCACGATTGTAAAACTCAGAACAGCAGGGCACAATGTACAATGATAAATATATATAAAATCCAAGGTTGGGATACCTAAGAGCATTCCCCATAACCTGAGGTACAACATTCTAGAATTAGTGTATACAAGCAGCAAGTATATGAGGGACATGTCTCCACATCAGGTGGGCAGGTATTTTGTAGCCCTCACTGCAATCAAAGGTTTTAATAGCTTTACAGCAGGTTTTAAGGATCACTGTATAGACTTGGGAGTTGTAATTCATTTTTAACATTTGCAGGATTCACATCTGCCGGTAATTCATTTCCATCAGGGATTCATTGACAGCAGAAACATATTCACAGGTACAAAATGTCAAATAAGTTAATCTTTTATCAGTCAGACAGCCTTTGATTCTATATTAGGAGTGTGGGCATTGGTGTTGTATATTGTGCAGGCTTAACTTGCCTACACACACACACACACACACACACACACACACACACACACACACACACACACACACACACACACACACGTGCATGTGTGTATATAAGCTTTAAGAACTTGAGTTATGCATCTGCAAAGGGAATAGTACCATTTGTTGAATTAGGAGCATTCCTTCCATGCTTCCATAGAGGAGGCTTTGACCATTGTACACCATTACATAATATAACATCTTCTGAAGTAAAACATTCTTGGAGAAATTTATATAAATTGTTTAATCATGTTTTTGACACAGCTGACATAGTACAAGGCACAACTACCAAAATGTACAATTATAACGTTGATTTCATTTAGTTTAAATTCCATACTGTAAATACAAGAATACCTTTCTTAAGACTAATGTATTTAGTAGCTGTCTGTACACATCAACACAGTATTTTAAAAAGATTCCTACTTTCATGTATTTATATAACAATATGTACCTCTCTGCCACTGCATGGACCAGGTTTGCCGAAATGTTCAGAAGGTTGTTGCTGCATAGCATGGTCTTACTGGCTGCAATAGCTGTTCCAAGTGTGACTGAAACTGAACAAGAGTGGTGCAGCTTTCCTTGCAAATATAATGCAAGAACAGACAGACATATATTCAAGCATGTGACTCACACATATGTGGCAGAATAAACACTTTACAGAACATATGCATCAGTGTACAAGGGTCGCCTTTTTTGTAGAACTATAAACAAATGCATATTTCCCCGTCATATTATGTGTTGATATTTCATGTTGACTTAAAGATGAAATGAAATTACTAACAAAATAATACTGAAAAATATAACATCCAGAATGTGCAGGCAAGGTCAAAAAATTGCTAAGTAGTGCCTGCTAGCTGTCAATGTGATATTGTATGGATAAACATTTTTTCTTCAATGCTGCTACAGAATTGTGGCTGGAAACATCTACAGTTTGATACTGATGTGGAACAGATTTTATATATATATATATATATATATATATATATATATATATATATATATATATATATATATATATATATATATATATATATATATATATATATATATATATATATATATATATATATATATATATATATATATATATATATTATATAGTATGCAGATGTAGATAGAGCCATTTTAAACCTACAGATAGCTATCTCTCCCTGTGAGATTCAAACCTTGTCTCTCTTTGTGTCTCTAAGGCAAACATATATATATATATATATATATACATATATACATACACGTGTGTTAATCAGTTTATGACTTACAATAATCCTTGATAGGCCTTTCTCTATCAACAACACATTCCTAAAAGGCCATATCTGTTTCTGGCTCACCACAGCCCCAAAAAATACCAAAACTGGGCTAAAGCATGAAAAATATGCAAAGACTATCATGCATCTGGGTCTATATTTAAGGTTTAGATTGAAACTTGAATTAAGAAAGCAAAATCTCAGTACGTGTATTGTAGACATCATAGCGCCACAACTCAACCAAAGAAACTCTGGACACTTATTAGAGAGATAACATAGTTTAGTAATAATAAAACTACCGACACAAGACAATTATTGAAAGTACATTTCAGGATTTCAAAACACTTATCACTTCTCCACACATCTAGTCCTCAGTAAACTACTTTACTCATCTCCAAAACACTAACCAAATTATTATTTCCCAATTACCAACAACATGGCATCTCATACTAACAATCAATCACCTACTGATGACACCAAAGTATCCCAATTCTTCCCAATACTTCCTACTTATTAGTTAAGGGAAGTCTCTTATAAGGCAGTCAGGAAATTTCTTAAAAACCTGGACTCATAATATAGCCCTAATCTAACCAGCACACACTTGGCATTTCTAAAATAGCTAGCAAAAAATCTCCGGTGCATATCTTAACCCTGTCAATAATAGCCAGTAATATCCCACTCCTATAGTTCAAGCACTATTTCAAAAATCCCATTCCCAAGACTTCCTCATCTTCCTCCCCTTGTGATTTTCACTCAGATTTAATTCCCTGCACTGTTGTCAATACATTCAAAAAACAAATATATGACCTGGTGTTTGAGCATATTAACAAATGTGGTCTGTTAATAAATCTCAAAGCAACTTTAGACGTGACCATGATATCTTTACAGTTATCAACAGAGTAACAGACAAAATATTTTCCTCCATATGAAAAGACTGGCTGACAGAAAGAATATTCACTGACTTATTCAGAACCTTTGAAAAGTGTCACCTACGATATATTACTATCCAAAGGATTCTGCTAACACTTTTACCTGGTTTAGAAACTACCTCCCAACCAGAGCCTTGTTACTGCATTCATGCAACCTAAGAACAGATATGGGCATCCTTTCTGCAGGGGTCTCTCAAGGATCAATACTTAATTATCAATGACTTAAACACAAACATCCTATAATCCATCATGACAAAATGTGCAGAAAACCTAATATTGTATACATGAGGTCACATCTTATAGTCAGTATAAAAAGCACTATTATAAAGGGACTTTCCTGTACTTTGTAATTGGCTAAATAAGAACCAATATCCACTCAGTGTCACTAAAGCGGCAACTGCATTCTTTGGAATGCAACTAAGAGTAACCAAAACTATAGCTCTACTAATAAAACTACCTAGTACTGAAGCTATAAACCCAGCCAACCAGTACATATACTTCAGACTCATCCTATGCCCAGCCCTGTCATTCAAGCATCACACAGACACAACCATCTCTAAAGTTTTGGTGGAACTTAGAACCTCTTACTCCATCTCAAACTACCTTACCATAGAAGTCAGAAAGGTTATTGCAAAGAATGTGCTTATTCTAAAAGTTGAATATGCCCTGTCCATCATCTCTCTCTCTCTCTCACTCTGTCTCTCCCTCTCTCTCTCTCTCTCTCTACTTAACCTATAGCACCAACCATATGCAATCTACTTTAAATGGTTTATGCAGGCATATCAACCTCTCTCCACAGACCATACAACAGTTCACCACCCTGAAAAAAGCCTACTAGCTACCAGTAACTAGAGCAGGATCCAGCACTAAACAACCTAGGAAGCTGCCTAAGGCCCATGTTGGCTCAGGAGGGCCAAGGCTTCATTATGCAAAAAAAATAAATAAATAAAAATAAAAATCTTTCGTAAATAAAACAAGCCCCAGCATTAGACTTTTATAAACACACCAGGGCTACAGGTCCTCAAGGGAGAATTCTGTAAAACACAGCAAAACCCAGAAACCTCAACTTTAAGACATCCTAACATCATCTTTGGAAAGAAAACAGTGGAAGGGTAGCCAAGTATATTCAAAGTAACAAGAGATACACACAAGAATATGCAGGGAAGAGAGAGAAGTTCTGTAACAAGTATATATATGCACAGTGTGACAGAGCCATTACGCATGGATATTCAGAAGTTCAGTGAGTGCAATCCCTTTAGAGAAAGCAAATGGTGTAGAGCCATTGCAGTGTGTGTGTGAGACAGATCTGTTACACAGGTACAGTAAGTGCAACATTTTTAGAGCAAGCAACTGTCATAGACCTCTTCTGACAATGTGTGTAGTTAAGTGACTTTGTTCAGACTTAAACACTGAAAGTTAACTTTTGGTAAGTATGTCCCTTAAGGATCCACAACAACTGCCAGAGCCCCTTAACTTTTTTAGTAAATCACTGAGGATTACATTCTGTCAATGTCAGTCATTGTTTCATAGTTATATTGTTCAGTGTCAGTGGTAAAACTGATAGCAACCTAGCTTTTGGTGTAGAATACTAGGGGCATCCCCCTTTCCTTGAGGTGCTTAGTAACTATGAACTTGTTGTTGGTTTGCCAGCCATTCCCTATTGCATATCACCAGCACACCGTTTGACCATAATCTGGTTATATAACTGCTTCATCTGCCCTGCTTCTTTCATCCCTTACATATCAAATATTAACTGCTAATAAAAACAACACTGTGCTCCATTAGAAGACAGGCCAGCAATATTCTCATACTCTTTGTTTCATCCTCTTTGGCATTACTGCTGGAGAGAAAAACTTTATAAAAAAGATTCTAGCTAACTAGAATCACCTGTCCACCAAACTGAGGCAAATTACTAATTACAATGAATTCAAGAAAACATCTTAGAATACCTTAAAGAAACCCACAGATGCAACTGCTTTACAGACAAAGATTAAACACCATAATCCACACTCTAAAATCTTCATGGTGTGCCTAGACTTCTTTTTAATTTTTACAACAATCTAGTGAGTAACTTCTAATTGTAAATATGTACATACAGTCCCTTAATAGATAATCAACCATGCTACCTATGTCTTTCAGGGTATAACTGACAATTCCCTACACAGACTCCTACAGACTCCTACAGAAATGTTACTGCAGACAGGTACTCTGAGCAGTTACACGTTGTCTGCACCTACTGTAGGTAGATTGAGTAGATTAGATAGCTACATATTGAGTGGTTTGGTAGTTACTTGTTTGCAATTCACTTATTATAAACTAATTTTCAATACTTATTGTTTTATCCACTGTTTATGAAATTACTGCTGGCAAATTTTAATGTGGATTATTCACTTTGTTTGGTGAATGCTGTGCTATGTATCTTAATGGCAATCATCATGATCACAGTGCTATGACATATGCAATATATAGTGTTATAAGCTACTTTTGCTCATTATGTGATACCAGCTGTACTTGTATGTAATATTGTAAAGTAAGTGTGTTCTGCATTTTATACCAACTGCTTTATGATAACATATGCACTGTCTGTTTTACTATACTTATTACTGCGTATATACCATGTATTTGTTTCTCTGAACTCAAATTATGGCTGGAAAAGTTGTTTGAACCAGATCATTTACACAATTAATAAAAGTTTAAATAAATAAAAAATTAAATAAAATAATTTTGTCAGCATCAAGGTGTTACTCTGTATATATAACCCCAAATTCCTTCCTCCCTTGTGGCTAAAAATAACATCTGTTACATCTGTAAGTGTGTCTAGAGTAATGACAGGTCTAATCCATAGTACTCATGCCAACATCTATGGATGCTGTGAAGCTGCAGCTTAAATTTACAGGTTGCAGCCTCTGAGTTCCAGATAAAACTGTCTCTGGTCTTCAGCTATGACTCACAAGGGTCACCTCAAGGTTTCAGCATCCATCCATCATTCCACAGCCCCTTTTCCCATTTTTGCACATGGGTTGAAATGTCATTTCAACACTAAATTTCTTACACTGGCGCTACTGAAAGAAGCAAGCAGCTTTATCTAGCCACTGAAATGCTGCAGACTGTGTGGATACATCTGCTGTCCATGTCTACAATATATGGATGATGTGGGATGTAGGGATGACCACTGTCCACTTTGTCTGTGCAGTTGTGATGTTCACAGCACCGCATCTGAAGTGAGAATCTATCTCCTGGATAGACTGTGACACTGGCCACTCTGTGATAACATGCTGTGATATAAATGGCAGATCACAAATTACTATGCTAAACTGTACTGCAGTAACAAAGGGATCAAGGATTGTTTTCAGAAATCCTATACAGTTGCAGGTTACTGGACATTTAATGCACCCCCATCACCAATGTCTCACAACATCTCATAATGCCACAGTGCCTGAGTAACATTAGAGTGACAGTTTTGTTGCTGAATACCCTCACTGCTTGCAGATGCCAGTGACGGTTCAAAAGTGCCTGATCCTTTTCATCATCAACAGATTTAATTCTCTGTATGTGAAAACTGCATCTTCAGTCATTGCCTACCTATCATCAATACTGATAAATTATTCCATGAGACAAAACACTTAAGCCATTGCAGGGCATGGAAAGCTGCCACCACCATCACACTCCATAAAGGTGGTCATTCCACTGACCTCAGTCAGTAAAGATTACTCCAACCATTAGTACACTGCTCTTACCACTAGCGAAAATATATGAACAGGTAGTACACCTACAAATATTATAATACTCTATTACTCTCCTACACAATATAATTTAAACCTCACCATTGAACTGAAACTGCATTACTTTTTACAGAATAACTGAACAGCAATAATATAGTCTTATGCATTTTCTTTGTCCCGCAGAAGGTCTTTGACATAATAGATCACACTACTCTGATCGAGCACCTTAACAATTTTGGTTACCACTTCCCACCTACTCTAGATCACTGGCTACCTGATGAACAGAATCCATGTTGTAAGACAGGACAACAGCATATTAAAGCCCTGGTCAATCCACTAAGATGTCACTTCTATGTGGACAAAACAAAAAAATCTACTTCTTACCTCTAGCAAATAACTTTTATCACATTTACAATCTTTGTCTCATTTTATTTTCTGCCTGAAACTGCTGTCTGCAACTGCATATTATTCATGCATAAAACTATGCAACATGGACACCCTTACCTGGTCTGTCTGCACATTCAGCTTCAAGGCCCATTCCTTTCAGTGATGCATCTGTAGGTTAAAATAGCACAAAAACATGAACATGTGAGTATACTGTCATGACAGGAGGGAGAGGCACAGAAAAGTATGGATCACACTAACAGTAAACAGAGACACTTTCGTGACATGTGTTGCTGCTGTGCAGATGTTGAGGAACTTATGCAACTGAAAAAAAACAACACATGTTTCTGGGATTGTTATGCATTTACTTATCTGATAAGATAACAGGCTGTATCACTTATGTTGTGAATCCACATAAGGTGTGTTTCTACGCTCATTGCATAATTCCCTGGCTAGAACACAAATATAACAATGTGGTAATACTTGTGAAATAAAGTTCTATAATGAGAAATGATGTATGCGGCAGTGTTTTGGAAGGTAGGACATACCTGTACTTCCTGGAACACCTGCTTCAATACCTCTCATGGGTGTCTGACGATCCCAAGTAGTAGTATGATGTGTGGCCAGGAACACCATTATCTTAACTGGGGAAGGCAAGGGTGCCTACCTCCATTGGCATTCCTTGGCATCTCATAGTGGTGGATTCTGTTGACTACATGGAGGATCATGTCAGAGCAATATAGTCAACAGGCCTGCCTAGATATATTGTGACCACCCACAGCATTGATTATATTTGTCAGGACCATCCATAGTTCACCTCCAGACAGTACTGCCCATCTGTCCAAGAAGGCTGTGGCCATGTTGGCACTGAGTCTTGATTATGATTTCATTCACTCTGTGACAAATTGTTTCCCCTAGTTCTGATTGACATCTGGACAACAGAGTGATAAGCACATATTAGACTTTATATAAGGGCTCACAAATTGGCATGGACATGTTAAAAGCATATGTCTATTGAAGTGTTTGTCTATCATTTACAATGCAAACTATGCAAAACAATCCATTTCATGTTTATCACTATTATGTACAGATAATCAGAATGAAAACAAAAACATGCCTGCATATGTAATCCATAAGGATTAATAACATTTTCTCATCTACCAATCCATTAAAGAATTTTGCATAGGTCAGATTTGAACTATCAGTGGATAGCACAATATATATAGGTTCAAAGGTTTATAGGTAGGTACTAGGCTATTTTCCCTAGGGCTTATATAAGCCTGGCCAAAAAGGTACCCTGGCTTTTGCCATCCAAGACTGTTATTTTCCTGTGCCACTGTCAAACAGAGCCACCCCGTGGTGAATTTCCTATTTCCCATCCAATTATCAAGATTTTTCTTGAAGAGTGCTAATGAGGAGCTTTGTTTGATATAGATAGGTAGTTTGTTCCAGAGTATGGGGAGTCTCTGGGACAGGAATCTATCCCTCCAGCATGTTCTGTTTATTGTGGTGACCAGGTTTAGGTCCCTAGAGTGTGTAGCTTGGAGGGATTGGGATTTCTTTAAGTGGAGCATGTCCAACAGCTCTGGGTTTGACATAGTTTTGTATGTTAGGCATAGATTGCTTCTGAGTATGTGATATGCGACGGAGTAAAGCTGGAGTTTTTTGAGATGGTCTGCATAGGGCATCTGTTTAAGGCCAGTAATCATCTTTGTGAGGTATTTCTGTGGCCTTTCCAGTTGTTGTAGATGTCTTGTGAGGTACATACCAAAAGGGGTGTTGTACTCTATAATGGGTCTAATGAGTGATAAGTAGAGGGGAACAATGACCTCTTTTTTCCTGGATGAGAAACCTTTTGTGATGAGGTGTGCCATGTAGAAGGATTTCTTGACTACTGTGGTGATGTGATTATCAAAGGAGAGACTACTGTTCACCTGTGTCCCAAATTCTCTTATCACACTTTCAGTGTTAAGCAGACTACTGCCTATGTGGTAGTTCGTGGGTACAGAGTTTTTACCAAAGAGGATGACAATGCACTTTTTGGCATTGAGCTTGAGGCCATGGATTTGACACCAGGCATCTGTCTCAGTGAGGCCCTTTTGTAGGATGTCCACATCATTAGGATTTTCGATTATGGCTCCTAGTTTGCAATCATCTGCAAACTTTGTTACCCAAAGACATTCTGTGTTAGTCTGTACTTCCAAGAAGTAGATATCAAACAGGAGAGGACCCAGAACTAAACCCTGTGGTACTCCACTTGTCACTGGTCTGAAGTCGGATTTGGAGTCTGCTACTTTCACAGTGTGGGTTCTGTCAGTGAGCCAGTTGGCAACCCATCTTGTGACATAGGGATTTATACCTAGTTTTGTGAGTTTATCTATAATTCCAGAGTGGTGGATGGTGTCAAAAGCCTTGGCGAGATCTAGATAGGCTGTGTGAACCACCTTACCCTCATCTACAGCTTTGGTGACTGCTTCAAAGAAGTCTATCAGGTTTAGGAGACATGATCTACCTTTTACAAACCCGAACTGTGTGGGGTCCACAGTTTGGAGATTACTAATGTCTTTGTTTATATGTTTCATGATGATACGTTCCATGGCCTTGCAGACCAGGCTAGTCAGGCTAACAGGGCGGTAGTTCCAGGGGTCCATGGTGGCTCCCCCTTTGTGCAGTGGTATGACCGTCGCTGCATGCCATTCAGTGGGCACAAAGCCTGAGTTGAGGCTATGATTGAACATGGTACTTAGGTGGGGTGCTAGTTCGCTCTGCAGCTCGTGTAGAATGCAGCCTGGGATGTTGTCAGGTCACATGGATGCTGTGTTCTTGGATTTGGAAAGTGTGGTCTTTACCTGTGCAGCTGTGATTACTGGAACTTTGTATTCTTCCGGTATAGAGATGGGTCCTTTAGGGGGTGAGAGGGGGGTAAAGCTAGCACTGAACCTATCTGCCAGGATGTTGGCAATATCAGTTGGTTCTGTATATTTAGTGCCATTGTGCTGTAACTCAGAGCAGATCTGAGTGTTTCCATTGAGATGCTTGACATACCTATAGCATGCTTTGTGGTTGTCTTTAGAATCAGTGGTGATTTTGTTTTCGTAACTAGCTTTGGAGGATTTTAGAAGGGATCTCAGCTTCTTACTGAGACTGACCAGGGAGTTTCTCCAATCATGGGATTTTACTCTTTTTTGCAACAGTTTCTTTCTTCTGTTGTAGAGTTTGTTTATGGCAGGGGACCACCAAATTGGCTTAATTTTTTTGGAGAATAGCATCTTGGTTCTGTTAGGGATAGCACGATCCATGTACTCGTGTAAGTGCTTATAAAGTGCATTTGTGTAGGATTCAGCAGTCATACCTCTATTGTCCATCTGCATGTGTGTCGCAAAGTTTGCCACTTATGTCTTAAGAAGTGTGAATTTGGCTTTGGAGACATTTTTTATGCTAGTTTCCTTAGTGGGGGGTGGGGGCGGGATGTGGATATCTAGGGTGATTAGCTTGTGGTCGGATCTGGCCAATGAGGAATTGACCTTTGGTGTGGAACACCGGTCACCCATGTTGGAAATGACCAGTTCTAGGATATTGCTGTCCCTGGTGGGGGTGTGGATAATTTGATCCAAGGCATTGGAATTTATGAATTCTAGAAAATGTTGAGCAAAACAGTTGGAACATGAGTAGTTTTCCCAGTTAATGGTGGAGTATTTGAAATTGCCTATTATTAGGGTGTTGGGTTGTACCCTAATATTTTCCAGTGTATCAAGAAATAAGGAGTGGGAATCCTAGGGCATGGTGGGGGATCTGTAGCAAGCTACAATTTGGATTGCGGTCTTGCCAAGAGTTAGTTGCACTTGGATAATCTTGGATGCATTATGCTGAGCAACTAGCCTGGAGATGTGGATATCCTTAATGAATATGGACACACCTCCACTTTTAGTGTTTCGGTCCAGTTTAGGTGGCCAAAAGGTGTGGTATGAATTATAGCCTGGTAATGCAGGGGAGCTCTCTGGAGCCTTGAACCAGGTCTCTGACACTGCACAGATGTCGATGTTCTCCATTTTAAGGAGTGCCTCAAGTGAGTGCATTTTGAGGTTTAGACTTCTAGCATTGAGTAGCAATACCCTCAGATTTTGCTTGCTTGTACCTGTTATGGTGGTGAATTTGTCATTTGAACCTTGCCTAAAAAAGGCACTATAGGGGTGGCAAGAGCCCTAGCCAGTATCCGGAATCCCAAGGGCGACAGGTGCAGGCCATCTCTAGCAAAGCATCGTGATCTGTCGATCATGTCATTCCAGGCAGACAGATACTGGATCCCCTTAGAATGACACCAGAAGCTTAGCCAATTGTTGAAGTCAATCATTTTGTCCTTGTACTGTGGTATCATTCATGGTGATGGCAGGATGCTACTCAGGCCTAGGGTCATACCTGCCTGGGCTACAAGATCAGAGAGCTATAATCGGATTTGTATTGTTTAATTTAGTCAACTACTGTACCAGAATTGTAGCCGTTTTTAATTTTTTTTTAGTGCAATAATTGTTATTAAAATGCTTTCTATTTGGAGCTTTTCTCCTCAGGTCTCCGCTGAAAAAGGGCTTCAGCTCAGTTGGACATTCCCAGTCAACAAATGTAAAATAAAATAAGTAAATTAATATAAGGGATAAGTATATAAGCTCTGTGCCACAATCCTAGTACTATTTCAATTGTGTTGCCACAGTGTCATGCACATCCAAACAGAATGAGCATGTTTACCCCAAGAATGTTGGATGCCTGCCATATGCAACCACAGTAAGTAAAACACATCATAACAGATGTTATTATCAGTATATGCTATGCAACATGCATAATGGAAGTTATATAGAAACAGTGAAGAAAAAAGTCAGCATAGTAAAATGAAATGTCATGCACTCATGGCTACATGTCAGTAATAAACATTGAACATTCAAAGCCATCCTCATGTTTTCTCAGTTGGATTGAATGTACTAACAGCTACTACTATACTACTAAACATCAGAGAGTATCCATAAACTAGTCAGTGAACATGCAACTTACGTAAGTCATTAGAAGTCATGAGTTTCCATAAACATAGGCATTACAGGTGAAATCAGAAATGACCATTGATATATTTTCATTCTGTCTTTATCTATACTTCAGCGGGGCTGTTTCTTTTTTTATCCATATAACTGCATATGGATGGCAGACGGTGCAGTGGTACAGTGGTAGTGTTGTCGCCTCACAGCAAGAGATTCTCCAGTTCAATTTTCAGCTGGAGTGCCTTCTGTTCAGGGTCAGCATGTCCTCCCTGTGTTTGTGTGGGTTTTCTCTGGATACTCTGGTTTCCTCCCATGTTACAAAAACATACATCTGGAATGTTTCTCCCTGGGCCTCTGCTGAAAATTGGCTTTGTTCCAAGTCAGACTTTCCCAGTAAATAAATAAATAAAATATTGGAAAAATCTCCTTGTTTCTGATGGACATTTACCCCATCTGTATCAATATTGTTGAATTCTACTCTCTCCTTTATATCACAGACAGATTGTAATGCAGACAATTTAAAAATAAATAACTGACAACACGTGTACGTTGATTTATACAAATTAATGATAATATATGTATGGGATAGTAGCAATCTATTCAACCACAATACTCTCAGCTGGTGACAGTTTATCATTGAAGCTAGCTGTATATCAGCCATAACTTACATCCCTGTAATGGGGTTAGGCCAGGCTCAGGGAGATAATGGCCCCGTGTTGTAGAAGAAAATAGTAGTCTACAAAAAACACAAAAAGAAAGGCCAAAAAAGGGCCATGAGGGTGATATCAGTGTCAAGTGGGAATGGAAATCAAACCAGAAGCAGACAAAAATCAGTCAACAACTGAATGTGCCAAAAAGCATAACAAGAGAAAGAATATAAGGAGAAAGACCAGATGAGATGGCAAGAAATGTGGAAAAGGCATAAATATAGTTGCAAGTACAGAAAACTCCTGGAACAACCTCATGTCAATAAGGATCTGATGCAGGAATGGTTAAGGTGAGGTGAATTTAAACTCAAAAACAGGTTAATATTGGCAGCCCAGGATAGTGGACTATGTGCACATTGGTTTACAAAGTCCATTAAACGTGGGAGAAACAGACAAATGCAGGTTCTGTAAAACAGAACTGGAAAGAGTCGCACATCTTGTTGCTGGGTGTGATACTCTAATGGCAGAGAACCTGTATACTGAAACACATAATAATGTGGCAAGACTGTTACATTGGAAACTGTGCAAACATTGTATTACTGAAGTAGTTGAGAAACATTGGAAACATGAGCCACAAAGCATTAGAGAAAATTATGAAGTTTATATCACATGGGATCACCCATTACCAACAGTTCAAAAAATAGATATGAGACAATCAGATATAGTAGTCTGTGAAAAGAAGACAAAAGTAGCACACACCTAGTGATAACATTGTCTTATGTACAGAGAGCCACAAAGTCATAATATACCAGGATTCACAGGCAGAAATGAGAGCAAAATGGAAGTATACCCAGGTAGTTCCAATAGTACTAGGAACGACTCTAATAAAAAAGAATTTACAGTCATATTTAGATATGCTACAGATAACGTGCAACTCCATATGAATTACAGAAGAAGTCACTTTTGGACAGATTGAGGGTTCTGGGAAGAGCACTTTTGACTAACATCAAAGACTGAAGCAATGCTAATTTCTTGAACTTTAATCATACTTTGATATAGGAACGCAGTTCTAGATGCCCAAAAGACTTGGAGAAATTAAACTGAGTTGAGCTATGCACATACAATTTAAGTACCATTTCTGCCAAACATTATCAATGAGGTTCATTAACTTTCAATGTTATGGAATCCCATATCCGAGCATCTATGTAAGTTCTCAAAATTCAGCACATTAACCAATAGCGTGGCATAACTGTAAGGTGCTCAGTACAAATGGGAATATCTGCAACACATGCCCAACGCCCTGCAGTAGTCCGCCACCATTCTATATGTGCCAACTTTAAAATGTGATATTGATAAATTTACTGCTCATACCATTGCTACTTGTGTGTGGGACCTCAGCTAGCATTTTTTCAAGACATTTTTATACAAGTGTCAAAATAAATAAATATTAAAGACGACCAAAAGGAGGCTTTTGTGCATCTGGTTACCACCCAGATGTTCACTGTCTATGCTAGACATGAGCAGAAAATGAGAGCACACCCCAGGAACTTTGCAATGATTTGGAAATGGAATGCGAGAGAGCACCACAGACAGACTTCTACTGGACTGGCATGCAGATCTGCCACAAGTATGACAAACTACATTGGTGGGACACAGAGGATCTTCGCAGGAAGATCACAGAGGTCTAATGCCAGCCAGAAGATGCCTGCAGTAAGTTGCATAATCCACAGCTTAACACCTACATTATCATATAAGTATTTGGTAAGCATATCTTTCTCTGAGATTGTTTCAAGTTTATTTTTTGGGTATTTGTAGTGATAATAGTAATGCAAATGCAGGAGTTTAAGTTCCACTTATTAACTTTACCATTAGCATATAGAAACATTCTGAAGTTATAAGCAACAATAGTGGGTCAGCGTACACAGAGGGTCTTTGATTATGACTGTGCATTCATGCAGACTTCAAAGATATAACTGTTACTGATATTTCATGAATTTTGCTTTTATAATCAATAATGCACTGTTGCATCACTTAACTGAATGGTTAAGCAATATGGTAAAGTGCCTGCTGATACCCTATGTGTGGGTTCAAATCTAATTTCTGACCATTTTTTAAAATATTGACAGTTATTTAGGTACTAAAGCTGCACATCACATATGGAAAACCTATGGTTATTTGCCATCGTATACAGTATAGCTTTATACACATCCAGCATGGTCATGGTTTACTGATGCCTATAGCACTCAGGCCATGTATGACTACGCCTTACTCTGTTATCCGCAAAGCTAGAAGTATTGCACAATATATGTCTGTATGTGTGAATGCAGAGTAATACATACATACATTAGTAAGATCTGGATTACAGAAAATACAGCATTACTGTAATATCCATGTGTGTTCTAATCACTTTCATGAATGCAAGACCAGTGCAGGCCAGCATTCCTGAAATGTGTTGGAGTTTGTAAAACAAAATGCAAAGCACAAGAAATGTTGATCTGTAATCAGTATTGTGTCTTATGGCTGTAGGTTTACCACTGTATGTAGAGACACGCAACACTGGATCACACGGTTGTACACTAATGCTATTAATGACTTATTTATTTTCAAATATACCTTCTGATGTTTATGTTTGCAAACTATGACAGCTAAGCTCTATATGTTGACACATGCTAACATTATAATGTATATAAATGTGTATTGCATCGTTATTCAACACAGTTTTGCAGCATTAAAGGTTGTGTGATATCCATTAGCTCAAATGTTTAAGCTCTAAGCCAATATGAATGTGTATGGGTTTGAATCTGAGTGTAGACTCTTTTGAATGATATTTTGTTACCTCTGTATTTCCTATTTAACAATAAATATGTGATATCTATACTTGATTGGTACGTTATGCTGTACAGAGTTTTACACATCTGGCATTTCTGTGGTGCATTGATGCCTGTAGCATTTAGGCAACAGATGACTACGGATATCTCCACCGTCCACAAAGTTTGTAGAAACATCATACTTCTCTCAATAAGGCTGTATATGTAAATGCAGTGTAATGCATACATATGTATTACACTACATTTACATATACAGTGTAATACATACATATGTTACCTACACATTTTGAATTACACAATATTATGTTATAATCCATTAGTTTTTAACATTAACTGTCCTCCTACCTAAATTACATTGTTTTAATAAATACCAAAAAAGGACAGCAATTCCTTTAATGCATAGTTATGTGTTTCAAGTGCAGTCACATGGATGATTGCAAACTGTGACACTTGGAACTCTGAATGTTATAGCTGTTTGTTATTCCTGTGAGCAATGTTCTGGCGTGCTAATGATTGTATACTTTTGTTGTTAAAATGCATAGCACATGGCATCACTTGTACTTTTCCTTATCATTTAATTTAGGAACATATAATATTGTATTTAATTCTTCCTTGCATTTTCTGTATAGCTGAGTTTTTTAACTCCCATCAATCCATGCAATAAGATGGTTTAGCTAGGCAGGTAGGGTTCAAGTCTATAGTGGAAACATAGGTGAGAATCTCAGTTCCTCCAGTTTGCTTACAATAATTCTCAAGTGTGTGCTGTATCGAGATTGGCCCAGCAATGATTGAATATGCAAAATGTATATTGCATTTCAGTGTGGCGCAGTGGTGCAGTGGTTAACATTGTCACCTCAAAGCAAGAGGGTCTCTGGTTCAATTCTCATCTGGAGTGCCATCTGTGTGAAGTCTGCATATCCTCCCTGCGTTCACATGGGTTTCCTCCAGGTAGTCTGATTTCCTCCCTCATTCTAAAGACATGTGTCTAGAGTGTTTCTCCCTGGGCATCCTCTACAAATAGGCTTTGTGGTACCTTTTTCAAAATAAAAACTTCTTAAAAGTTTTACATTCATTACTATGTTTAAAAAGAACATTTCTGTCATCTTTCCTTTTCATATAATATAAATGTTTGCATGTTCTCTGTCTCAAAGCCCTTTCTATACAGATTGCCTCACAGGTAAGGCATTATGCTAAATAAACCACCCCTGCAGTACTAAAGTTAAAGGTATCATTTTTATTAAATACCCTTGGGAAGGATGCAACTGTAATATTACTGCTTTCACAGATAAAGCAGCATTGTGCACAAGCCCCACATTTGGGCATTATATTTTGACCACCTGTTTTTAAATTATCTGTCTCTAAGATATCCTTTAAATTTCTTCCCCTTTTATTTATAAATCTGGCTTCCTTTCCTAATTTATTAAATAAATCAAAACAACCAAACACAATTTTCCTGTTTTATATAATAATAGTTTTAACCCATTTAACAGAATTATTATATGACAACACCATAGCAGTCTTTAAGTCTACTCAACTCTGTTTCCCATTACTTGTAAAGAAACTACTATACTTCAAAATGGGGCAAAAATTATCTGACATCTCCCTAATTGCTTGATTGGCCATTTCTTTAATCAATTTTGCCAGATACCCTCTGTCAATAAACAACCATTTTAATTTCTGAGTTTTGTATTCAAAATTTAAATCATCTGACTCCATTCAAGAAAGTCAGACAAATTGATCTTTAACTAAATTATGCTTTTGCTACATGGTGTGGGCACTACTAAAGTCAAATACCTGTTACACCAGGTTTCCTTCCTAAAATATTAGAAGAAAATACCTTCTTATGTCTATTTCTATAAAGTATAGCATCCAAAAAATAATTTTTTTTCATCAAAATGCATTGAAAATTTTCAAAAATTCGACTGTACCATTACCATTAACATATTAAAACAAATGCATATAATTTTTCAGTTGTACCCTTCCATAAAATCAGTAAATCATCCAAAACTCTAAAATATAACACTATAAATCTATAAAATTCACTATTAAAAACATGTTAATTTCTCAGTACCCCAACACTAAATTAGCAAAGCTGGGTGCAGCTGCTGCTCATTGCTATTCAACTTCTGTGTTTATAATAGTCATCTTCAGAATGTACATAATTGTTCTTTAAAACCATTTCCATTAAATTAATCAGAAATTCCACTTTTCTTTGGTCTAATTGTGTCCTATTATATAAGGCATCCCAAAACAAATCTAATCCTTGTAAATGGGGTATCACTAAAAAAAGACATCTATAGTAACAAATATAACCCCCCGAATTTACTAACCTTCCATGCAGGACTAGTTTAGTCCTGCATGGAAGGGGCCATTTAGGAACAGGACGGCACCGCGCCATACATATTAATGAAGCATGCTGCCTGAGCTTCTAATCTTACACAGAGCTTGTAAAAGTGCAGGGGTGTGTTTGAGAGCAGAGCTCTCAGAATATACACACCCTCGCAATGAAGAACAGTAAAAATGGCTAAGAAATGAGCGAGACGGCTCATAGGTGTCCACATATCCCCACCATTCCCCCTTGTGCACGACAGCAAGTAATTATAAATAATAATTTATAATTTTCAAATCCAATTAAAACTAACTGTAGATGCACAGGTGTGCCCATTGCTTAGCTACAGTTAATGCAGCTTAAATGACTGAAGAGGATAACAAGGAAGATGTATGCAAATGAAGCTGAACAGCATAGTGTAGTGGGCAGAGCATTCGCTGTACGAGCAGGCATTCCCGGTGCGAGCCCCATTGCAGCACATTCCATTTTCCATGGCAAAGCACTTTATGACCAATATTTTTCTTGCATAACCCGCTAAATAACATATATTTGTGAAGTTGGGTACTGCATTAAATGCACATGTGAGGTGTCAGTGTCATAATGAATAAAGCATTAGTAAGCAAGTTTAAGCAACAATAAGCAGTAGTAAGCATATGTAAGCACTAGTAAGTTTAAGCCCGTTTGCACGGGGATAAGCAATGCATACACAGGTTAAGCAATTTAGAAGCTAACTCTCTGTAAGCATCATTAACTAGAGGTTAGCAGTGCTTATCCTCATGCAAATCCACGCAAACCTGCGTACAACTGCTCAAAAATGTCTTAAGCACTCTGTATCCAAGGACCTTGTTCTGCCCAGCAACAAAATAAACAGCCTTGCAGGTCTTGAACCCAGGACCCTATACACTATAGTCACAATAGGTAACCACCAAGCCATCACAGCAGTACAGATGAATGAGGTATTAGCAAACAAGTCCTCATTATAGTAAAATCAAACTGAACCTGTGAAAGGAATCAGTATACAGTCATATGTTCCATAACCCACTTCTTCTTCTTCTTTTGGCTTTTTCCTGGTTAGGGGTCGCCACAGCGGATCATCTGTCATGTTCCATAACCCACTACATAACATAAATATGTGAAATGGAGTATAGCAGCAAGCCCAGAAGTGAGGTGTAATTGTAATAGAGTGTTGAAGTCCCCGATAAAACAAAAGGACCCCATACAGTGTACGTACACATGAATCATGGATACCAGGCATACATATAAGATGTAAGGAGTAATAAATCAATGCCAAAAAGAAAATATAATGCAAAGTCTAATGTAAGCAATGCTAAGCATTGCACAGGCCAGCTTAGGAAGTGTAAGCAATGTGTAGGCCAGCTAACTCAATGTGCTCAGTGTTATATCCCTTTAAACAATGCCAACCTTAGGTAAGCAGGTTTGCCCATAGCTTAGCCTTTTCAAAACCAGCCAGTCATGAAAAAGTGTGGGAAATCTGCCCTACTTAAACCCAACAGGTGGGAATACATCTCATAACTGGTTGTAGCTTCCCTTGCAGGCACCATGTCAGGAAGGGGAGAGGGTGTGCAGTTTCGGGCGCAGTGCTGGTGCATCCAGGAGTCCAGAGTCATGGCAGGACTCCCTGTCAAAGACAATGCTAGAGACTGCTGCAGGGTCAGTACCAAGATTGCCAATATAAGGCGGACACTTGGGACAGTCTCATCCATGACCTCACCAGTGCCACTGGCATAACCCAAACTGGTGAGCAGGTCAGGCATCACTATGCCGACCTGAAGCAGCATAAGGGGGACCTCTTGGAGCAGTGGATCCAAAAGGCTAGAATGGCAGGGGATGTTCCAGCTGTGTGTAAGTATCACCCCACTATGTGTGTAATAATTTCCAGCTCATGTATATCATGGATAGATATGGCTAAATATTCCTCTTATGTCCTCCACAGCTGCAATCAAGCAGGCAGCGAAACAGGTGGCCCATGGAAGTCACCTGGAGAGGTTGTGATGTGAGGCAGGTCAATAATACTTTTACATGCACTGTCATAGGAAATCAATCTAAAAGTATTAGTAAATTAATTGCCTGTATAAAACCTGTATTGATTAAGGCAAGTACTGCATACACCGGAGAATATGGCAGGAAGAGACTCATATAGTATGTATGTAAATAAAAGTGTAATAGCCTGACAATAAAGGTCTAACTGCTGGACTGCATGTGTATATGCTGGTATCATATGGTAATTCAGATTTGCATTCACATAATAGTACTGTTGTATTAAGTACTGTTACCCACACCATGCACCATAAATTGAATGTGTAGGATATGACTGGTGTAATCCCCAGAGGCCATTTAGTACAACTGAGAGACACATAGAGAGAAAACAGGAAAAAGGCAGACAACAAAACTGAATAGCACATGCAACTGAGATGTGAACTGCTGTATTTTTAGCACACACAACCATTGTTCGAAACCTGCCAGTGGTAGTAGTGTGCATACAGAATCATAGCCCACAACTGTAAAGATATGTCCAGAATGTCCAGTATAGTGGCACATATCTGTTGCCTGTCAACCTGTCCCCCTGGGAAATCAGTGGGATGATCCCAGATGTATAGGCAGCAAACAGGAAATACAACTGATTGACAGACATCTATGAGAACAAAGCTGGCACACTAGGAACTCCCCATAACCTTATGAGACTAAGAAGCCAAGTATGTCCCATTTACATCCCCATCTTGTCAAGGTGTGGCCTGAGTGTGTACAGTAACAGAGTGAGATGTATGTGCATAATAGTAATGTGGAATATGGTACTGTGTGTGGCAACATTCAGGTAGTGCTAACAAACATTGCTCCCCCAGGTACATTGGATATGAACACTGTGCTGAGAAATAAAAAACATTATACCCTGTACTGGTACTGTTTACTCTGATATTGTATGGAATTGTGAGTGCTGCAGTTTCTCTGAATAATAAAGTATCATTGATCACTGTCACCCACACTGTGCTACATAATATAGCTATGTAGGAAAGCATGTATATGTGTGTGCCAAGTCGCTAAAGGTTGAAGAGGGAAATATTCATGTGTTCAACACATGACCAGAGTCTGTGCATAAAAAGTTGGATAGCTATGAGCACAACATCAACACGGAATCTGGGAGTATGTGTAGAAACAGTCAGTTAGTGTTAACATACATTCCCTCCACAGGTATACCAGATAAGAGGTGTATACTGCAGGTAAAACCAGTTCATGTATAACAATGATGACAGCCATATCACTGTCCAAACTAAGGCTATAGGGTAGTGTAGTAAGACATGTAAGGTACAGGTAACAGCACTGGCTAGGAAGGTAATGTGGACTACTGGAATATACTAGTTGTTAATTGACATCTTTCTCAACCCCCCCACCATATCCCCAACAATAACAACATACCCACCCCAACTGGTATGTAATGACTCCAATGTTCTGATAATGCTATATTGTTTGATAAATATTTTAATTGTTCCCATGCATGTGCTACATTGAATTATTCCAACATTGGTGGCATGATGCCATCAATGCACTTGCATGCTGTTCTTAATACCACTGTGGTCCCATATATGCATGTGCTCTGTTTGCTATGCAACTGTTCCGTATCTGGTGTCTGGGTTAATGGGAATATCTATGCATGCTGTTATACCTAACCCTGGAATGTGTTGACTATTACTAACCCACATATGATGATAAACTCTAAACACGATAGCACGTTTGGGAAGGCTGGTCCCAGCGGATCCACCTGTCCCACCTCAGCCGGCCATGGCACCAGGCACCAGCATGTCTGGGGCCCAACCCAGGACCTCCCTGTCCATTGGTCATGCACAACCTTTGGGTGGAACCACCTCAGGGGATGGGGTTCACCTCCCCTGCGAGCGGGCACAGAGAGGAAGTCGTCACCAGCTCCAGGTCATGGTGCATAGAAAGCTCAACCAGGAGCTTGGTGATCTGCTATGCCAGCTCGAGGGCCATGTGTCATGACTAGAGGGTCAGGCTGCCTCTGTGACTCAGGCCCCAGCACAGCCACCTTCGGGGATGTGAAGGTGCAGTGGTGACTGTGCATGGGTGGCGACTTCAGTCACACTGTTCCCACTAGGGGACTCATGGGCTTCCGATTTCCCAACACCCCTCCCCATCAAGGTGTTTACCCCCCACATGTGTCACATACCACCCCTGTATGCATCTTGTTTGTCTTGTCTGTTAACCTACCCAACCTACCTCCCCAAATATACCTACTATCCCTCCCCAACATCCCACTCTCACCTGAAAAACAAAAGAAAAAAAGGGCAATCAGTTCTTAAAAAAATCCTCGCCCCATACATAGCTGTCCATTTCACACATGTCCACTGGACACATGTAATCAGGTCTAATTGGCATCACAACTTACTAGTGTTGTCCTCACCCCTCTCCCAGGGGTTTGAGTGTCCAAATCTACCTCCAAATTCAGTGTATATGCACAGCTGTTGCTGTAGAAGAAACAGACAGCTATGGACCTTCCCCACACCCTTCCTGCACATCCCTAGGTATTTTCCCTACTGTCTTTCCCTCTTTGTTCCCCTTTTTCACCACTTTCCTATCAACCCTTTTAATTTTCTTTTAAAGAAATTAGCTCAGGGGTAAGCGGGAGTAAGCACTTTTAAGCAGTAGTAAATGGGTTTAAGCCTGTTTGCACTGGGGTAAGAAATGCCTATACAGATTAAGCAATTTAGAAGCCAAGATATGAGTAGAATAAGCATGGATACTGCCTGGAACTGGTTTACTATGGTAGGTATAACAAAAGGCAATTGCTGAGGGCAATCATATTGAAATACTCACTTTTGACATGGGTTGTCCATTATTTGTCCCAAAGTAAGAAACTAATAGTTGATTTGCTTTTCTAAAGGACTTAGTTCTGTCAAGATAGTACCTGAGCTGCCTATGCACTTTCAGAGTATATAAAATCCTTTCTCTCTGGTTCCTAGGATCTGGATAGAAGACAAGGAGATTGATGGTTTGATTCAAAGTAAACTCTGTAAACAAACTGATCATGAATGAGGGATTTATCCTTTAATGAGACCCTTTCCTCATGAAGGACCAGGTAGGACTCATCCACCACAAGAGCTTGCAGCTCAGGTACTCTTCTTGCAGATGTCACAGCAATGAGAAGAAAGTCATGTAATGGTCCTCAAATCTGTGAGTGGGTTCAGACAGGGACATAATTACCTTTTCCAGCACAAACTTGAGGTCCCAAGAAGGATTGACCTGTTTGCATGGAGGTCTCAGGTGAAAACTCACTTTGAAAATGGTTCACTAAAACAGAGAAGAAAGAGGAGGATCCATATGCAGACATGTTGAAATGGCTGCAAGATGGACCTTTACAGAGGAATTAGAGAGACCAGAGGATAGTAACTAAAAGAAATATTTCAGGACTAGTGGCGTGTAATTCCTTCTGAGAACATGGTTATTGGCTTTGCACCAACTACCAAATATTTTTGTGCTTCTTCATGAAAGCGGTGCCTAAAAGAAATCAGAATCGAATCATTCAGGCAGTTAGACAAAGATGTTTGAAACTGGGGTATATCAAATTCCATTCAGCTTTTGTGAGTAGATACAGTTTGAAGAAGGATTTATAATTATCTTTGGCTTCAGAGGCCACCTAATGTCATCAGGTCCTTTAGTGCTAATAGTGCTCTTTAGCTTTTTTTGTAATACTTATCATATTATCCCTGAACAGGGTTTTAGCTCTACCAAATAATTTAAGGAGTTTCCTTCTTTTGTTGCATAGTTTATGGCAGTGACAACCAGTATAATTTGTTTTTGAATTTCCCATGATGCTTGGTTCTGGTAGGGATTACTAGCTCTATACATTTTTCTAAATGGGTGTAGAATTCCTTAGTGAAGCTTGCTGCTGTATCAAGGTCAAGAGAGGTGTAGTGATAAGTGAATTTTGATATTTCATCACAGAGTAGATTGAGGTTGGCATGTTTGTCCTTCTTAAATTCAGTGGAGTTTGCTGTAGTAGCATTTAAAGTTTAAAGGAGAAGGTCACAAGTTTATCGTCAGACTTTATTGTGGAAAAATATATCAGGGGAGTGGGGCATGGAGTGACCATATTTATAAGAAACAAGTCAAGAATGCTATGTTCTCTAGTAGGTTTATCTATTGGCTGCTCAATGGGAAGTCTTGTTTATTAAGTCTAGGAATTTTGGGCATATCCTACATTAGAGGCATAGGTATCACACATTATTGACAGGTAGTTAAGGTCACACAAAATAAGTGAGTTTTAGCTAACAGGAAGATTATTTAAAATACTGAGGAATCTTATGTGGTCATCAGGGAACAAAGAAGGTGTTTATAACAAGTTATTAATAATTAATTCTAACAAAAGTGATCTGTGGTTCACTGAATTCAGGTTGTAAGTCACTAGGGATCTGTCTGGAGGTAATTCGTTCTTTGATAAATATTGAAACTCCATCGCACTTGCCATTGGGTCTAAAGGCAAAAAAAAAAAAAAAACACAAAACCTGGTACAGAGTGACTGCTCTCTTTACATTTAAAACAAGTTTCAGTAACTGCATAGGCAGAGATGGTTTCCTAATGCAAGACTGCCTCATGATCAGGCAATTTGTTCTTTAGACTTCTGCCACTGAAGACAAATGTGATCCTGTTTTGAGAATGATATTTTTAGTTATGCTAGAATGTCCATCAAATTGGCTCTGCCTAAAAAAGACACTGGGGAGAAGCAAAGGCTTTAGCCATTATGCAAATGCTTTGAAATGAGAGGTGCTTGACATCCTTAGTGAGGCAAGATGGACAATTGAGCATTTATACTCAAGCTGACACACATACTGGATTCCCTTGGAATGACACCAGCTATTTAACCAACTATTGAAGCCAATTATCTTTTTGTTGTATGGAGCACCATTTGAGGTGAAGGATAGACTAGTTTTATTTGCATTTGTACCATGCATGGAAATTCTGGTAGGTCTCTGCATATCCCTGAAGGTTTTAAGTCTCAAGTCATTTACCCCCACATGTACCACTACCGTGTCATAGTCGCACTTGTCATGAGATAGTCTGCCTGACAATAGAGTCAGCTATGACCAAAACATTTTGATTGCTGCTGTGGTTCAAAGTGATTTGGAGTGTTTATGCTCAAGCTGTCTATTTATGGGAGGTATGCAGGAGATAAATGAGTGGCCTGATTTTTGCTAAGACTTAATATTCTTATTTAGAGGAGGCTTTGTGAATGATTGCTTTACAGCCTTAGTGTAAGACATTTTTGGTATGATTAAAGAAGGATCATGGTGGAGGGGAATGAAGCTCACAGGGAAACTTTATAGATGAGAGGGGAAGCTTTATTGTAATTACATATTTATACCTCTCACAGACAGAATTATTAGTTCATCATCTGTGAGTATAAGTCAGTTTGTACACAGCATTGGGAGTCCTAGTGCGAAAAAGTTGGCTACAGAGGTGAAATTAGCATTATAACCTTTTGTCTTGCTCACCGCTTAGGTGTTTAAACGCATAAAGAAAATGTGGCATTAAGCAGGTAGGATGATATAAAACAGGGAGTGTCTCAAGCTTTAGTAGTCAAAGGGGATGTACTTCCATGTTTGATCCGTAGAGCTCATTAGTATGAATAGTAAAAAATTAGACCAGGAGTGGCTACCAAAGAGACACTTATATTAAGGGCAGGTAACTCAATAGCCACCAGGTTTAAAAGAGTAACACTGACTTGGTGGACTCTACTCTGGCTCTGTGGAATATAGAGAGGGGGAAAATGTATTTAAATAGCTTAAAATGAGAGACCGCAAAATGATACTTTAAAAGATGACAGGGAGAAAATTATGTCAAATTATCATGATGACAGATGACTACAGATACAATGGATACTAGAACTCAACAAGAGCAAGGTGGGAGGACGGGAAAATTCTTAGACACTTATTTCTGTTGCTGACTGATCTGGACTGACTTCCTGAAGTAGCCTGACTCTCACACCCTCACAAGAAACAAACTATGGTTTAATACCAACAGTTAGAGCATATAAATAGCAAAATGCAGTGAGGCTATTTATTGGAATTATTAACACAGGCTTAAGGAGCTTAACAAAAACAGAAACATATGTTAAAATGAACTTAAAAATAAAGCAAGAAATGAAAAAGCTTTACTTTTCTCTTTTGCTGAATATATTGGAGCTATCACAAACCAGCAGAATACAGCAATTAATTAATTGCTATATTATTTAAAGAGTACAGCAATAATAGCCTAAGGCGATGGTAAAATTCTTAGAAATGTAACTCTGTTGCTGACTTGCCTGGAGCTGCCTTAAAGCCCAGAACAAGCCTTGAATTAGCTTGAATCTCATTCCCCACACAAGAAACAAATTAGGCTTTAATGCCAACAGTTAGACTACTTAAATGGCAAATGCAGTGTCTGTGTTCAGTATCTGCATTTTCTGAACCACTGTTTGCTTGCAAAACACAAGGCCTGACATGTAGCACAGGGATTCATACTGACTCTTTTGTATCTTGTATTGTACATTCACAAGCTGGACCACTGCAACAGTAACACCTATACTGCCTGGTCAGGATAACCGTCTGATCTCGATACCTGCACAGGGTCTGACAATAATGCTGAGACACCGATAGAGTTACAGTCAGATGACATACAGGCACTTTCTATCCCCCTGCTTGACAGAAGGTACAGTCTTAGTCATGCCTGAGCAAGAAGCTGTGCAGGATAAGCATTCACTATTCCTTTTGGTGATGTTCCTTGTTGACTGAGAGAACCAACGGAGTTTCCCCTTTGACTCCTCTGCAGATGAGTACACTACAGCCAATGTGTATATGCCAAGGGTACAGCTGCCTAACAGGGGTTTGTACTCCTGTCAGATATCACAGCCAACCCCTGATATGCAGCTGGTGCTAAGGCTCAGTCAGCAGATATAGAAGGCTGTGGCAGTACCCTCCTAGACATCTCCACCCAGTGGAACCAGATCTTTAGCAGGTTGAATACATGTTCTGGAATGTTTCTAGTTTCTGCATGGGCAGTGTTATACCGCAGTCTAGCCATGCTCTTTTAGTTTCATGCAGCTACCCTTAACCAGGGCTCCAGCATGTGTCTGGCGTCACCTAAGGCACAGTGGAAACTTAGGGATGGGTAATATGTCTGATTAGCACAGTGTCTACATTTACCAGCTAGCTGTGCAGGAAGCAGCAATACAGATGGTTTTTATGCCAGATGTAGAAATCATGGGCACTGGCACAGTGCTATGCATCTCACAGGGTATCAACCTGAGTTTGTTGCTCACTGCTTGGCAGACGATTGAATGGTACCCCTTCTAGTGGCATAACATAGTGCACAGATAACAGGTGGGTTCTTCATTACCACATGTGCTATAGCACCCAGTACTCCCAGCAGGAGGCCAATGTTATAGAAGTCACACAAGGTGGTAGCTCTGTTACCTGATGTATTGAGTAAGAAAATAGATCCATACGCATATGAAAGGAGAGTATTGAGAAATGCATTTGGTATTCTTCAGGATGATGCCTTTAATATGTCCATTGTGTACCATGCTGGTTTCTGAAAGGTTGCTGCAGTATGTGTAGTATGTATGACACATCCTTTAGTGTACACTGGCACAGGGAGCACATGCATTCCTCCTGGTCCTGTTTGTGGACAATACGTGTCAGCCAACACCTGTATAATACCTCCAACCACTTGAAGAACAATCTGTCATCTGTTGATTAGTTATCAGGTGGTAGGTGATACACTCTTGGTAACACTTCTGTTAAAGCTGTCTGTTGAGCAGCAGTGAAAAACTCCTGCAAGTACGGCAGGTGCACATCCCGAAATTACCAAGTCCATAAAAACTACACAGGTCAGCACTCATAGGCAAAAGGTGTGCACAAGCAAAATGGGATTTATTGAAGCATATTAAAGCAAAACAGACCGGTTTCGGCCCAGTTATTAAGCCTTCCTCAGTCTGACGAAGGCTTAATAACTGGGTCAAAACCGGTCTGTTTTGCTTTAATATGCTTTAATAAATCACATTTTGCTTGTGCACACCTTTTGCCTATGAGTGCTGGTCTGTGTTGTTTTTGAAAGCTGTCTGTTGCCCACTGTGCTACTGGTTGGGAGGTAGTAGCAGTTACAGACAGGAAACACTGCTGCACAAAATTTTCTGCTGTTCCTAATATACTTGGTTGCTGCAATTCCAGAAATGATCATGTCATTTCTTTCTCTTCCAATGATGCATAACTTGCAGCTTGCCCATACTTCTCAAGTGTCCCTGATATTTAAGGATGGCCCTGGTTTTGGTTCACAATTTTACTTCATCCCTCCTAATCTCACCAAAAGTATTGATTTTTGTAAGAAAAGGTATTGGATTACACTTAATAAATGATAATAATTAGAGTTATCCTCTTCTTCTCTTTCAGCTGTTCCTGTTGGGGATCACCACAGCGAATTATCTGTTTCCATTTCTTCCTGTCTGCATCTTGCTCTGTGACACCAAACACCTGCATGTCTTCTCTCACCACATCCATAAACCTTATCTTAGGCCTTCCTCTTTTCCTCTTACCTGGCAGCTCCACCATTAGCATCCTTTTCCCAATATACCCAGCATCCTTCCTCAGCACATGTCCAAACCAAAGCTATCTCGGTTCTCTGATTTTGTCTCCAGATTGTCCAACCTGAGCTGATCCTCTAATATACTGATTCCTAATCCTGTCCATCCTTGTCACAGCAAGTGCAAATCTTAACATCTTTAACTCTGCAACTTCCAGCTCTGACTCCTGCCTTTTTGTCAATGCCACCGTCTCCAACCCATACAACATAGCTGGTCTCACTACCCTCTTGTAGACCTTCCCTTTCACTCTTACTGGTACCAGTCTGTCACAAATCACTCCTGACACTCTTCTCCACCCATTCCACCCTTATCAATGTCTTTTATTTCAGAAAATGCATGCTAATTCATGTGCTCTTATTCTATCAGCTTCTCATGTAAATAACACAAATGTTTAAAAAATGTCCCTGACTGTATCCATTTATTTCTGGATTTGTCCCTGCTTTTGGAGGTGAAATCTCAAGGGTTATATTCCTTCTGCAACCTGTCTATAAATTGCAACCTGCTTTCAGAGGTGCTGATTTGCATCTCATTAGATACTCAGTAGAATTCATGCCTCTATTTGCATATCATTATATGTTCCTTTGCATACCACTATTCATGTGTTATGTCTATTGTTCCTCAGTAGCAGTAGTTGGTGCCAGAAATTGCCATGCATCAGACAAAGAGAATGCCAGACAAATAATGGAAGCACAATGAATGTAAAGGAAGAAAAGCCAATAGTGAACAAAAAAAAAATCTTTTTAAAAATTGATCATTTTGTGAAAGAGGACAAGAGATGTAAGGAACAATATGCCAAGTGAAGAGTTATAATGGATTAAGGCAACAATCAGTAGGAAACAGGTCCTCAATGTTCTCTCAAACGCCAAAAACACTGCATCGATGAGCTCAGACAACATCACAGGTTGCCTGTAAATAGCATGAAACATGACCTACCAAGCCCTCTGGAATTGCAATTTAACTGTAGCCTGCAACCAGGCTTTTTGCTTCACAAATGGAGAACAACATTTAACCCCTTGCACAAATATGGATCATCTACACATACCCTGGAAACTATGTTCCCGTAAGTCTCACTAGACTCATATGCAAAGCCATGGAAAGAATTATCATGAAAATGATAAATAAATCATTAATCAGAAAATTGAGCTTTTGTAGTACATTCATTACTTTCCAGTTTCCTAAATCATTATACTTTTTATTTAAAACCTATGAATTGATTTTCAATGAAAATGTATTATCTCAATACAAAGAGAGCAGTACATTTGCACCATTGTAGAGACATAGCAGACAAACAAGTTTCATGGTTATCTAAATACAACAGCATCAGAATAATGTTTGGTAAAAGATGGCTACAATTTTATTGCAGAGAATGTGTAGGGTCAAAACAGATATATCTGTAAGGAAGGAGGAATATTACTACGGGACATGGCATATATATCTTTACCCTGGTTATCTAAGATGCACCTCTCAAACTGTTATTAAATTTGCTGCAGATGTAACCCTTGTTCTAGATTTACTGATTTTCCCTAAAGTCAGACCTGGTTATGGAGACGTACCTAATTAAATCAATAAGCAAAGCCTAGAAAGGTTCCTTACCACTAAGTATATTATAGTCTAGTATAAGAAGAAATTGTATTGTGAAATGAAATAACACGCATCTCTTCCTAACCCTGTCTTATGACTTTTAAGGGCCAGTGCTATTCTTTTTAATATTCTGAGGCTGAGTGGTATGTCTAAATAATGGAAGCAGCTCTGTAAATGAAAGTATTTAGCTGTAATGCAAAAAATAATCTTTTTCTTCCCACAGCAGCAGTTGCAGCAGCAGCAGCAGTACTGAGTTAGAGTCACAAGACCACATAAAAGCCCTCACACTTCTACCCTCCAACATGCCTCAGCATGATGTGAGTAGTCACAGTTCAGCCCTTCTGCAGCTCTGCTTCATTAGATGGACCAGGCTTACTACCACGGTCACTGAGCCTGATATCAGGAAGTTCTTGTTCTCTGCAACAGCTGCAGCAGCATCCACCGGTGTTCGGTAGGCAGTCTGAGTATGATATGAGCTGTGATTACAGTATTACTCTTGTTTATTTTTTTTACAGTAGGCCAACAACACAACAATAAATAAGGAAAATGTCCTTTTCTCACTTAGGGACTTTACTATTATTAATTAAAGATTTAAAAACTATGAATTCCATCTGGGAAGAACTGCTGCCCAAGACACTCAAAAGCTGAGTTTCTATCTAGACATTTCAAAGTCAGAGGATGTTGAGAAACACTGACTCTCCCCACTGCCATCTATTTCTGTGAATTTTGTTTTAATTTATAAATTAAGGTTAGGTTGAGGGCTAAGGGATTTGCTGGTGTGTGGTATTCCTGAGGTAGATGCAAAATTATTCATTGCTACTGTGGAGTTAGAGCACTTCCAATGTCACTCAGCACATCAGAAATACTGAAATATGGTTGTACATGCATTAAAATTAAGGCAGTATTCAGTATAATGAACAGTTCAGATCCTAAATGTAGGTAATCACGTTGAGAATAGAGCTCTGGATAGTTTGTTCTACTACTCGCTCGGAAACACCTCTGCTTCTCTGCCATCTATTACCACTACTGTTCAACAGATTTAGCAGAATTTTGGTGATAATACGGGTTTCATACCATATGCATACATAACAAATAACAACACAATGTAGTATCAAAAATATCAGCATACTATGGAAATAAACAAAACTGTTTACTATGTTACAGTGGATCTCCTTCAGTAAATCGAATTTACACTTACCCGAATTTCAGATTCCAGTAAACACAACACCGAAATTGCAATAAATCGAACCTTCACATTACTGAAGTTTGTATAGGGAAAGAAGACACTTGGCTAACATTTAACAAAATTACACACCCAAGTATGTCAAACCCACCCAGGTTGGGGGGGGGGCACAACCACCACACACCGCTAACTAAATATATAAACTCCGGGATTGCACAATAGTGGGGCAAAGGGCAAATTTCCTCATGTTGACCAAGTGTCTCCATTCCTTGTAAAAAAAAAAATGGTAATGTGCAGGTTCCGTTTATTGAAATTTTGGTGTTGTCATCTCCAGAATCTGAAATTTGGGTAAGTGTAAATTTGGTCTACAAAAGTAGACCCATTAGAGTACACAACACCTTAGTTTTGCTCTCAGACTCAGAATGACATGGTAGTTTAATACAAATGTTAGGTGATTTTAATGCAATCATAGAAAATGAGTAGATAACATCTGCAAAGAAAATACAACTGCCTATATCATAATACAATACGATGGGACTCAGGCTGTAGAAGCCATTAGCTGTTAATGGTAGAGTGTAGCAGTAAAAGGCTTTCAAGTGTTTTAAGAAGAGACTCTATGAATGGATGCATTGTACAGTAACAGGCAACATTGTGTGGATACCTGGATTCTAGTTTACATAGAGCAAAACAATTCTGAAAGGGTTCCACTTAGCTGCAGAGGTAGGCAGTACAGTAAGTTATACTTATTCATTGTGAAGAAAAAAATTGTAAAAGTTCATCTCTGTGTTTGCTCCTAATAGCTTATTGACACACAGCTTTAAAGAAAATTGTTGTGCTTCTGTAAAAAGAGAGTTCAGTACACCATTCAGAAAAGTACATTTAGTGTCACAGATATGAAGCATTTCTCATAAGCTCTACAAGTGAGGCCTAGAGAAGTTGAACTGATGCATGACAAATTATGTTTGGAATCGACAAATGTATCGGTGAATGATTTCTGTATCTTTTCTGGTTGCCTTTACACTCTAAGTATTTTTTTCATATTTATCAGTAACATAAGGAAACAGTGTGTCCAGTTGTCAGGAATCCTTAAGGAGTAAGCAGATGACTTTGCTGTCCTAAAACATTCAAGAGTAACTGTAAAGTAGATCTGCTATTCTCATCAGAATCAGGGTTGTAAAATTCAGAGAAAACAAAAACGTTAAAATATATAGGCATCTGTTTGAAGCAGCAGTTGGGCATTTTCATCATAGCATTGATTTTGTCCCTAAAGTACACAGGAAACTTATGTTGTTGTATGGCTTCAGCACTATTTCATTTTCAAAAGTCAGGTTGCAAGCAATTCAAGTTGTGGTCCAGCCGCTGATGGGTTTTTACTGTCTAGTTGTTCTCACCTTCTCACTGCAGTCTGACTTCCATATTCCTAAGGAAGAATGTCTATGTCTGACTGAGCTCAGCATGTTTGTATGATGAATCACAACAGTTTCCTGTTGCTCCAAGTCCATGTCAGCTCAATTCTGGATTCTCACAATTTCACCAAGATTCAGGGTTAACTATATCTTGGCACAAAAGTGCTGTTTGATTTTGTTAACATGCATTGTTTTATTCTTCTCTGTGTTTTTTATGTCATGGAGTATACTCATTAGTATGAAAACTCTCTCACTGGTGTGGTACTAATAATACGGGTTTTATTCACCCTGCATTTTTACATACAAATCCTGTCAGCTTTGAGGGCACAGTACGCCTAGTTGTCTTCCAGTCATTAGAACTGAACTCAGCCACTGTCTCTTGAAGATTCAAATTATGTTTTAAATACTACAATTCCATTTCTGAAATCATGAGTTTTACTGGTATCAGAACTTCTCCCAGTGGAATGGTATTAATATTCTGATTGTGGTTAAGGTCTTCACCTCCCACTCAGAAGGTACAATGTTCAATGCTGACCTCTGGCCAATGTCGATTTGGAGTTTGGAGTTCTTTCCACTTCCCAAAAACATATTGGGTGTTTCCACCATAGACACACCCAGAAATAGAGCTGTGGGCAGCAACACAAACTTTATATGGTGCCTGTAAGGGGAAGAGATGTATAAGCCAACTGCTTTGGGCATCAGCTGTGGTGTACAGTATTCTCTAAACAGGGAGAACATGGATCACTGAATGTGCACTGTGCCAGGACCAGCCACCTGATGGTGTAAACATTGTCTCCAACTGATTTGATCATGTTACCAATGTTGCCAAGAACGAGCATTGGTATTTGCCAGTGGTAAGTGGATTGAAGACCCTGCCTACTCCATTGTATACCAGGGACCCATGCTAATGGTGGGAGGTGACAACATATCCCTTTTGGTCAGTGTTTGCCCACCACAAAGCCTGTTAATAAACTACTGGCTGGCAGGTATCCAGATGCCCAGCTTGGGTTACCTGGGATCACCTTGTATTAGTCACTTGTGATGATTCAGTTTTCAGAAAACCATGGGTGTTATATTTGATTTATGTAAAATCTATAGATTTAAGTTGTTTTTTTATGACTTTTTCCAGCTGCTGGATTAAGGGTAAAAAAGCAAGAGCATTTACCAATTTTATTAGAAAAGAATTCCTGAAGTATTTGTGAAACATGTTTGACTTTGGGAACATTTAATAGCAAACATGGTTATTTTGCTAATGATTTGTTGCATTTGAGTCATGTGGGCAATCATGCGCTGTGCACTTATTTGACCAAATTGGTTAAAACTTTTACAGGATGGAGGATGTAATTAATGTGAGTGGGAAAAGAAACTCCTTAAAAGGTTTGTTAACCGATGCACATAATCTTAACAAAAAATTGTATGACTTGGAGGCATATTTAGCAAATGATTCTTTTGACATCCTGTTTACAACTGAAACATGGTTTGTTAGTAATAATAATACCCCACTTAATATCCAAGGTTTTAGTGGACAGCATACCTATAGGCTTAATAAAGGTGGCGAGGGCTTGAATACACATTTACATTTCTAACAAGTTCTCTTCTATATTAGTTTCAAGTGATGAGAAGACAGAGTTGATGACTGGGAAATGACTAAGGAAGGTGGAAGTAATTCATCAAATTTAACTAAATAACTTGATGCTGTATCGAGTCAACAATTAATTACTTGTTTTGAGAAGAACTTTGATATAATTTCTGGTTACTTAAATGCTTCTAGTAGTGACTGGTCAATACCTTTATCATCTAAGAAATTAGAAAATAAGATCATGAATGAGGTTATCTCTTGGAGATGCTCACAGATTGTAATTGAGAAGACGTAGGGGTTGATCGCCCTGGTGGAGCAGAAAACTTAAATCAGACAGAAGAAAAAAGGCACTTTAGGGCTCATCCAACAATAATAATTCAGCCTGATTATAAAAACTGCAAGAAATATTTTATAAGACTAGTTAACAATAATAGGACTGCTTATGAAACAAAGTTGGCTACTAATGCATTGGGTAATAGAAAGGGCTTGTTAAACACCTACGAGACTATGATTTGGATGATGTGCCCAATTCTAAAAGACTTGTTCTTGGTGTAAGTAACCACTTTCACCAACAGCAGGCTGAGAGCAGGTCTTTTGGAATCTGGTCCCTGGTATAAGTCTGTTGGCCTTATGCAGAATTAAGTCACTTACACTTAGAGCAGATCTTTTAGAATCAGGGTAGACTTACAATGAGAGCAACTCTTTTAGAATCTGGCCAGATGCCTCAAGTTTGATACTGAGAGAAAGTTCTGGGTATATAGCTGACACTGAGATTTTGGCAGATTTGTTTGCTGATTTTTTTTTCTGTAGATCTTCTGTAATGATATAGACTGTTATTTGCTATAAAATCTCTCAGGTAGCTGTCCTCCATTAATGGCAGAATATATAAAACTATCTTTATATTGTACTAAAAAGAACCCAGCAGCTAGGCCAGATGGACTGAATGGTTGTTTTTGAGAGGTATAAGCGACTTTTTATGCCCTTGCTTAGTTTATTAGAAAACTAGAGTTGAAGGTTTTGTTCCAAAAATGTGAAAGGAGACCATTGCTTTTCCAATATGTAAAACTCACCCTGATTATACTATTGCTAATTACAGACCAATTAGTTTAATGTGTATCCTGTTGAAGTGTTTTGAGGGGACTCAAGTTTATCAGTTAAGCATATGTTTAGTTTCTCTGCTGATATATGCCAACATGGATTTATATCTGGAAGACTGAGTCTATACAATTTGGTGAGTTTCTATGAACATAATAAATGTGTTGAACAAAAGCTTAAGTGTAGGTGTGGTTTATTTGAATCATGCTAAGGTCTTTGATTCAGTTCCACGTTCTGTTTTTATTGATATACTGAGCAAGACAGATACAAATATTTTTGTAGAGAGATGGGTTATAAAAAGGTTGGTAGGTCAGAAAAGCAGAATTAAGATTAAGAATAAATGTTCAAAACACGTGTCCATTAAAAGCAATGTTCTCCAGGGTTCAGTTTTTGGACCTCAGTTTATGCTTATGAGTGACTGTCTAACATCTAAACAAATTTGTTTGAGTAAATTAATGGACAATTTAAAGGTTAGAGGTATAAAAACGAATGCAATAGATCATCAGTGTTTGCAAATTATCTGGATATGTTAACCACATATGTACAGCAGAAGCGTATGAAATTTAACAATAACAAATGTTCTATTGTGCACTTTTGCTTTACTATTAATTGTTATCCATATGTCCTGGATAAAAAAAATTAGGGATTATATGGAATTGTTGATTCATGTTTTGCTTTTGACTTACATTGAATTGTGTTATAAGGAAATGTCAGGGACTAATAAAGAATATTTTAGGACCTTTCCTTCTAGGGACAGAATTGTTATGGATAAGTTATTCTCTGTCATTTGCCCTATGGTTGAATATAGCAATAACCCACGCCTGGGTGTGGGTAATGCTATTACCACAGTTGGTGTGGTTTGGTCCAAACAAAGCCAACCGTGGGTAAATTTATTACCACCAGAAAGTGGGTTATATATATTATAGACATTATTTAAGAAAAGAAACTATTACTTTTCTTAAATAATGGCATAGTATAATGCCTGTTTACTGCCCTTCCGCAGATGTCTGCCATCCAATGAGTTTAACATAGCGAGACGAATTTAAAATAAACGGAGGGAAACAGAGATCTTACTGTCTCGCTATGTTAAATGGGTTTAAAAAGTTTTCCATTAGTATAATGGTATAATATTGGGGTTCCTCTGAGTGTGTCCAAAGAACAATTGCCAAACATATAGTTGGATGTGAATCCTTATCATAGGTAAAGAGACTTGAAAACTTATCACTTTATTCAATTGCTTATAGGCTATTAAAGGACAATTCATTTTGATGTAGAAGTGTATTAAGGGTGAGGATTTTTCTGCAATGCTGGGAGTTGGTTTTGTAAATCATGGTTTAAATACTAGAAATAATAATTTATCCATTCACTTATCTAGTTTCAATTCAAAACTGATGTCTTAATTTTTCCTTTTTAGGGCTGGTGGATTATGGAATACTGAACATACAGATATTAGGTGTGCAAACGATTTACTAGTCTTCATTAGACATATGGTTTAAAATTCTGTTATAAGCAACATGGTCTCCATTAAGGCAAGCCCTTAATTGTCCTTCTTAGGCTTTATTCTTGAAACTTTGACTCACTGACTCATTAAATCACTGAAACCTGGATGTAAAAGCAATCAACCTGACAAATATAAACTTAACAATTGTTACACTCAGTACAGGTTCACTGACATGATGCAGCTTGGAAGTGGATGACATAATGGAAAGGAATAGGCTGGACATGCTGTGTATCCAGGAAACAAGATAGAAGTACGGTGCAGCAAAGTCACTTGGCTTGGGATCCATGTCTGCTACTTTAAGGGAGGACAGACTAGAAATGATGTGGGAACTGTAGTGAGGGACGAGCTTCAGAAGACAGTGAGGGATGTCATCAGTATTAGTGACAGACTAATGGCTATCAGACTCCACTGTAAGTATAGTGCAGTATTCATAACCTCAGCCTATGACACCCAGTAAAGTCATGATAATGGGGAGAAGAGTGCATACAGTCAGCATTTGCAAGATCTACTAGATAAAGAAGGACAACATAAGCTGGTATTGATAATGGGGGACCTGAATGCACATATAAGGGCAGGCAGAACAGGTTATGGTGATTGTCTGGGTCCACATGGATGGGACAATAGGAATAAAGGAGAGGCTATTCTAGACATCTGTCTGACAAATAGCTTGATGGCAACCAACACTTGCTTCAGCAAGAAAAACAGTCACAAAATCACATATAAGAGTGGCCAACATGCAATTTAGGTAGTCTTCTTCCAGGTAAGGAAAGGACATTGGAGTAAAATCAGCAATTGTAAAGTCATCCCCAGTGAAACATTCATCCCACACCATAACCCACTGGTTGCCACAATCAGCTGCAAGCAGTGATCAGAGAAGAGTTTAATGTCAACAGAGACAAGGGTGAAGACCTGGAAGTTAACTGGAGAGAAAGCACAAACGTTCAATTAAATACTCAAGGCTCTAGCACCTCTAGAAGAAAAGGAAATGGGTGGACTTGAAGGAGAATAGCAGTGTCTGAAAACAGCATGTTTGAGGACTACAGAACAGATATGCAGTCAAGATCATTATGGAAATAAGGTACACAAGGAAAGGTGGTGATAGAATGCAGAAGTCCAGGAAGACAACAAAAGAAAAAAATGAGTGCAGGAAAAAGTGGGAAATGGAAAAGATGAATTAGGCTAAGAAGGAATACTGCTTGACTACTAAAGAGGCAAAGAGAACAGTTTCAACAGACAAGTACAAGGCATGAGAGGCACTCTAACAGCTTCTGGAAAATGACTCAGCAGATGGCACCAAGAAGTTCTATCAGTTTGCAAGACAAAGACACAAAGATAAAGAATATAGTCATCAGTCACTCTTCATAATGGATTCCAGAAACAACCTGCTCATCAGTGCAGAGGACATCAAAGGCAGATGGAAAGGATATTCCAAGCAACTTCTAAATGAAGGAAACCTAGCAGATGCTCTACTGCCTCAGGCACAGCCTACAATGAAAGAAGTAGAGGAGCTTACCCTAGAAGAAGTAAGAACAGCAGTAAGGAAAATGAAGTCAGGGAAAACAGCAAGCCAAGAATAACTCATTATAGATATGATGAAGATGTGTGACTTAGGGGAGAAATGGGTCCTGAGTATACTCATAGCATTATAGAGAGAAAGGCATATCCCAGGTAACTGAAAAATAAGCATACTCATACTAGTGCACAATAACAAAGGGGAAATTCATGACTATGGACAGCACAGAGGTATCAAACTCCTATCACGCTGCATGAAAGTTCTGGAGTGGATAATTGATAAAGAAACTTGTACAGTAGTAGAAAGTAAGATGGGAGAAGAGCAGCTTGTATTCAGGGCAGGATGCAACACAACCAACCTGATGTTTGCAGTAAGATAGGTAGTTGAGAGTAAGCTAGAGATGAGGAAAGACTCCAACTGGGTATTTTATAGACTTGTAGAAAGCATATGAAAGGCCCCACAAAAACTGATTTGGACAGTCCTACAATGGTTTTAATTCCCAGAAACATTGCTAGAATTAGTGTAACCTATGTACAAGGGCTCACTCACACAAGTATGAACATTGCTTAGGCTCACAGAGGCATTCCCAGTGGGAGGGTGTGCATCAAGGTTCAGCTCTGATCTCACTGTTCTTCACAACGGCGATGGATTGCATTAGTAAACAGGTTGGAGAGGACAGATCAGCAAAGCTGCTGTATGCAAATGATGTGGCATTACAAGCAGACTCTGAACAAGAACTTTAGCAAATGATAGGGGTCTAGAAATCAAACTGAAGGCAACAGGATGAAACTGAGTACAGGTAAGGAAGATGTAATGGCAATAAAAGGGGGAAATCAGAAGAAGCTAAAAAGTGAAAATAATGGAACAGGTTAACAGCTTCAAGTATCTGGGAGGGGCAGTTTAGGAGAAGGAGCTCTGAATGAAGAGGTGAAAGCTAGAATCAGAGCGGCTGCAGTCAACTGACACATAGTGTTAGGGTAGTCTGTGACAGAAGAATGCCAAAGAAGCTGAAAAGTAAGGTGTACCAGTATTTCCGCAAGGTAAAGTAACCTAGGCAGTGAAGGCAGGGAAGGTGTGGAACTAGAGGTGTTGAAGATGAAGTGCCGGAGGTAGGATGCACACTGTGTGACAAAAGAACTGTGGACATCAGAGTAAAAGCTCAAGCAGCTCCAACTGCAGAGAAGGTTAAAGTGAACATATTACAGTGGGTTGGAAACGTGCAGGAAAGCAGAAAATAATCTCATGATGAAGATGTTTGGACAGATAGGATTAAGGCAAGAGGAAATGAGGGCATTTAGCAAAGGGGTTGATGGAGTGTGTGAAAGAAGGCCTACGAAAGTCAGGCATGACTATCAAAGAATGCAGGAGAGTGACATTGAATTGAAAAAGATGGTGACAGTTGATGCAACACCATCCCGCCCCATGTAGAAAATGGGAAAAAAGGGGTTGATAATAATGATGATGATAATTCTGCCACCGGGTACTGTTCTTTACTAATGTGCTCAGATTCACTTCACAGTCATTATCTGCATAATGGACTGATAAAGGCAACCAGGAGCCAGTTTATGACTGCATACTTCACTGCCATGACAGCAACTGCAAGATCAAGACCTAGTCATATGACATCATGCATGTATGCTTAGATTTACTGGATTGCTTAAAGACACATCACTTTTTATATTACATAGGCATACCTAACTAGAATGTGTTTTATGCAGACATGGATTCAACAAATCAGGAGTTGTCAGGGCAACTTCAGGAAGGCAGTGATAGAAGCACATAGGATCATAGGCTCATAGGAAGTTACTAGGTTAGTGGCCCAAGGGCCCTTACAAACCTAGCTAAGTTCTACTCTTGTTTCCATGATTAGCACATAATGCCTGTGTACAAGTGGGATAAAGGTAGAACCCTCGAGGTGAATTTGTGGTTACCCATCCAATCATTCAGACTGCATTTGAAGAGGGCCCATCCAATCATCCAGGCTGTGTTTGAAGAGGGCCAGTGAGGTGCTCTGTTTGACATGAAGTGGGAGTCTGCTCCAATTGTGTGGTATCCTCTGGGAGACAAATCTGTCCCTCCAACAGGTTCTATTAATGTTACATACCAATAAAGCAGGGTCAAAGACTGCCTTATATGCAAGGCATGGATCGCCTCTGAGTAGCCTGTATGAAATGGAATAAAGTGACAGTGATTTCAGGTGGTCCACATAGGACAGATGCTGAAGACCTTGCATTTTCCTTGTGAGAAACCTTTGTGGTTTCTCCAATTGCTGCAGATGCCTGGAAAGGTACATACCAAAAGAGGCACTGTACTCAATTATTGGCCTGATGAGGGAAAAGTACAGGGAGGTTATAACTTTTTTTTTTCTGGTGGCAATGCTCTTACTTATGAGATGAGCAATATAGAAGGCCCTTCTTACCACTGTGGAGATATGGTGATCAAAGGTAAGATTTCTGTCAACCTGTGTTCCCAGGTCTCTCACCACAGAGTGTGCACTTAGGGTGTTGCTATTAATGTGGTAGTTAGCAGGAACATTGCTCTTACTGAAAAGGGATGATGATACATGTTTTTGAATTGAGTTTAAGGCCATAACTTTGGCACCAATCATTTGCTTGTGTAAGATTCTCTTATATGATGTTGACATCATTTGGAGATTCTATGACCATTCCCAGTTTGCAGTCATCAGCAAATGCAATCACAGAACTTTAATTTTTGCTTGTAGTTCAGAGAAATAGATTCCAAAAAGTAGAGGTCCCAGGACTGATCCCTGTGGAACACCACTGGTTACAGGTCTGCTGTTGGAGGTGGATTCCCCTATTTTGATTATATGTGTTCTATCAGTTAGCCAGTTAGTGACCCATCTAACAGTATAAGGGTTGATATCTAGCTAGGTGAGTTTGCTATTGTGAGTAGTGTCAATGCCTTGGCTAAGTCTAGATAGGCTGTATGCAAAGATTTTCCCTCATCCAGGGGCCTTGGTGACTGTCTCAAAGAAGTCCACCAGGTTTAACAGGCATGATCTCCCTTTGACAAATCCAAACTGAGAAGGGTTAAGTGACCGGAGATTACCTATATATTTGTTGATAAGGTCCATGATGATTTGCTCCATGGCTTTGCAGATAAGGCTAGTCAGGCTAATAGGTCTATAGTTCCCAGGGTCAGTGGAAGCACCACCTTTGTGCAAGGGAATAACAGTGGCCATTTTCTATTCAGCTGAGATGAAGCCTGTGCTTATACTATGACTGGAAAGAGTACTCAGTGGTGTTGCTAATTCTTGTTTGAGCCTATGTAGGACACAGCCTGAGATGTTATCAGGTCCCATAGATGCTGTGTTTTTGGCCTTAGAGAGAGCCTTTATGACCTGATCTTTAGAGATACAAGGTAGGGAACAGGTGGTAGGGATGTCATGGGGTACATGTGGTGGGGATTTCATAGAACCTGTCAATCAACAGGTTAGCTATGTCCACAGGCTCAGTATATGTGGTATCATTTCAGTTACCAGTTCAGGTACCAGTTCAGCACAAATCTGGGCTTTTCCTTTTAGGCTATGGATGTAACTAAAGAATGCCTTGTGGTTGTCTTTAGTTGAGGAAGCTAATTTGGATTCATAGTTTGCTTTGGAGGACTTCATAAGAAGTCTTATTTGCTTGTTTATGCTGAGAAGGGAGTGTTTCCAGTTTAGGGCTCACTCCCTTTTACTCTTAGACAGAAATTTCTTCCCCTTGTTGCAAAGCCTGTTAATGGCAGTTGTCCACCAGGCAGGTTTGTTCTTCCTTGTGGAGCATGTTTTGGTCCTATCAGGTATGGCTGAATCAATGCAGTTATACAGGTGTTTGTATAAAGCATTGGTGTAGAACTCTGCATAGTTGCCAATTCCATCAGGGAGTGGGGTACAGTGAAGCTATTTATACCATCCCGTAAAAGGTTATAATCTGCTTTGGAAAAGGTTTTTAGTTTAATTGCTGTGGGGGGTGTCAGGTGCAATAGTTACTTTGAATGAGACTGATTTGTGGTCAAATCTCACCAGGGAAGACCTCACAGTGGGGGTGCTACAGTGGTCCCCCATATTGGTAAGCACCTTGATCCAGGATACTGGCACTCCTTGTGAGGGTCTCAACCAGTTGGTCCAGGGAATTGGAGCTAATGAGGTCAAGGAACCTTTGGGCAAGTAAGTATGAGCATGATTAATTTACCCAGTCAATGGATGGGTAGTTAAAGTTGCCCAAAACCATGGTGTTCAGATGTATTTTGATAGACTCAAGTAGATCTAAATAGGCAGAGTGGATGTCCTGATTCATGGAGGGGATCCTGCAGCTGGCAATGACTTGAATAGGTGTCCTAACAACAGTTAAATGCACCTGAAGTATCTCCAAGGAATCACGCTGTTTAACCAATCTGGAGGTGTATTTATCTTTAATGAATATTGATATACCACCTCCTTTAGTTTTCCTGCCTTCAGTTTGAGGTCTGAACGTGTGGAAGGAGGAGGTGTAATCCAGTATGGCTGGGGTGCTCTCCACAGCCTTGAACCAAGTCTTCATGATTGCAAAAATGTCTGCATCTTCCAAGGTGAGAACTGCTTCCAGTGAGTGCAGTTTCATGTTAAGACTCCTAGCATTTAGCAGTATAACCTTGAGGTTGTTTTTAGATGGAGTTTTTACACTGGGAATTTTGCCCTTGAGACACTGTATAAAAAAGGCACTATGGGAGTGGCAACAGCCTTAGCTAGTAGCGAAATCCCAGGGGTGACAGATGAGGACCATCTCTGGCAAAGCATCGAGGTCTGTCGATTATGTCATCCCAGGCTGACAGATACTGGATCCACTTAGAATGACACCAGACACTAAGCCAATTATTGAAGTCAATCATTTTCTATTTGTAGTGAGGTATCATCCTAGGTGAAGGTAAAATGTTGCTTAAGGCTAGGGACATACCTGCCTGAGACACATAATCTGAGAGCTCAGTCATGTCTCTCTTCATATAGTCTACAGATGTATGTCTCGAGTCGTTCACATGAACATGGACTATGATGGAGTCATAACAGTACCTGTTGTTGAGAGACGTGAGTGTTTATGTGATATATCAGATCCTAGCACCTGACAGAGAGATGACCATGACCTTTTCCTTATCCAACCTGGTGAGAGGGACATCTGTGTGTCTTGTGATGGAATCACCTATGGCTAATATGTTTGGTTGATTTACCATCATAATGTCAGCAGGCACATCCCTAAACATGCACATAGTCGATCTGCTTCAGTAAATTCTGTACTGCCAACATGTCAGAAAGTCATACAAAACAGTGAACATTGACATTTCTGACTACTCTATACCTGAAACAGTTGCTACAATGAGTCAAAAAGGGGGCAAAATGTTGTGATTTGGAATATCAGCGTTCGCAGTTTTGAGGAGTCGCAGTTCAGAGCTCGCAGAAGTTGTTTCAACAATGTGTCTGCCGACATTATGATGGCACACCATTTGGTTTTGTGTTTTGCCTTAAGGGCTTGACAGGTGAGACAATGGTTCATGAGCTATTATGTGTATTGTATTCTGTAGAGGAAGTACTATGTGTAGTGTGCTTGTGTTTGTGTTTAGGAAGCTTCTGGTGTTTAGGTATGTTTCTGTTGAGGACCTCCGCATATATAGGTACGTGTGATATGTGTTTGGGTGGAATAGGAGGTAAGGTGTGCATGCTCCCATCCAATCTTGATGATTGGATGGGAGATAGGAAATTCAGCCCGGGGATCACTTCTGTGGTTCTGCTCGACAGGGGCACAGGAACATAATTTTCTTGGGTGGCGAAAGCCAGGGTACATTTTTGGCTAGGTTTATATAGGCCCTAGGGCCAATAGCCTAGTCCCCTCCTATGAACCTATGAACCTAACAGCCCACTCATTGTCATATGTAGTGGCTGGTGTGTGAGGCAGCATGGATTCAAGGTTCTTAATATAGTTGCATCTCTCACATTGAGTTTGTATGAACTAGAACTAGAGGGATGTCAGAGACCATGAAGCAGTTGCTACACTGCCTCAGGATGCCCATGTCAAGTTAATTGGAGAAACTCTGGGAAATTGTCCATTCATAGAGTTGGGTAAATTTATATGGTCAGGAAAAGAGGTCACACTTAGGAATGGTTTGTGGGTGAGAGGTGTGTTTGTACCTCTGAGGCTAGGCTAAGTGTTCCACCTGACAGTAGAGCAGGGCTACAAAAAAAAACTCTGGAGGAACACAAGCAAAGTGCTAAGGGAAAATTTAACAAGCAAAATATTTGTGTCTATACAGTAATCACTGCTACACGGCAATGCACAATGGTGCGTTACACGCAAACAAGTGCAAATATGGGGCTTAAATAAAAGAAGAAATAACCCTTTTAACTCAAACTTGCCAATAAGGATGCTCTCTCTGAGCATGGGTCCAATCACCCCCAATTAGATGAGACCCAAACAGCACTCTCCTCCCACAAGGGCGCAGAAGGGCCTTCACCAGGCAAGGATGTCTTGAATTTTATGCTTAGAAGTTAGAAAACAGACCTAAAAACAGCAAACCTGGAACTGGACTATGCTACAGCTGAACTAGTACAGTATATTGTAAAATGTTGCAAAAAAAAAACACTTCAGACAATTCAAACAGGCAGTAGAATGCAAATACAAATTAAAGTGTAAAATAAGAGCAAAACAGGTATTTATAGTTAGTTAGAAGCAACAAATGCCTCAGATCTTTCAGTATCTCAGAGAAGGGCTGGTTTTAATGCTCAAGTGATACCAAACAGTTTAAATTCAGCAGTCTGAATCTGGTCTATGCTATAAAATCTAGATGTACTAGAAATTCAAAGTGCATAAAAATCACAGTCACAATAGCAAAAAATAAAATAAATAAAGCAGCAATTCACCAGCAATTCTGAGCTTAGAAGGGTGTAGGCCACGCTCTCCCACCACAAGAGTCTAGACCAAAAAACCCTCCCAATGTAAAAAAACTAGTTTTGTAGCCCAAGTGCTTAAATCAGAGCTAAGACACTTCAGAATAACAGACACAATAGACCTTCAACCAGCAATTTCCAGCTTAGAAGGGTGTAGGCTATCCTCTCCTGCCACAAGAGTCCAAACCACAATTCCCCAATGTAAAATAATTGGCTTGGAGCCCAAGTGCTTAAACCTGAACTAAGACACTTTTAGAATAACAGAAACAATGACCCTTCAAAGAGCAATTCCCAGTGTAGGAGTGAGTAGGCTATCCTCTCCTGCCAGAAGAGTTAAGACCACAAAACTTCCTAATGTAAAATAACAAGTTTGCAACCCAAGTGCTTAAACCGGAACAAAGACACTTAGAACAACAGGCACAATAAGTTTGGGTTTGAAGCCCAAGTGCTTAGACCAGAACTAAGACACTTTCAGAACAACAGACACAATGAGCCTTCAACCAGCAATTCCCAGCTTAGAAGGGTGTAGGGGTGGCCATCCTCTCATGCCAAAAGAGTTTAGACAACAAATCTTCCTAATGTAAAATAACTGGTTTGGAACCCAAGTGCTTAAACTGGAACAAATACACAATAAGCCTTCTCCCAGCAATACCCAGCTCAGAAGGGCAGAGGGTATACTCTTCTCCCACAAGAGTGCAAACCACACACCTTCTTAATGTAAAATAACTGGCCTGAAGCCAAAGTCCTTAAACCAAAACTAAGAGGCTTATAATAACATTTACAATTTAATCAGACTACTAGCAAACAGTAATAAATGCAGCATGCCAGAACTGATAAGGCAGCGATTCCATAGCCACTGACATTAATAACTGTTCCACTTAGAGCCACAGACAATGATTTTCAGTTTTGTTGGAAAATACTTCCAAATTCTAGAATATGGATTCTCTGAATATTGAAAAATGTGAAATTTCATTGAATTTGGTAATTTAAACCATAGCATTCACTGTAACTTCTAGTTTTTATATATCTATTTCTTGGAAAATTGTTAGTTTGCTTTATTCATGCTTAGAATCTGTCATAATATATATATATATATATATATATATATATATATGTGTGTGTGTGTGTGTGTGTGCACGCACGCATGCGCGTGTGTGTGTGTGTGAACAGAGTTAAGAATTATAATGGAAGCATACTAAGCTGGAGATCACATTCAAAAACAATGTGACTACATGTTGTACAATTCCCAGATTTTTAGCATGTGAAAATAGAATTTCTTTTTTTAATAACTGTAAATAAGTATCCTGTTTATGACTCAGAGATAATCATTTTCTTAAAACTTCTAAGTGTACAAATATGACACTGCAAGTTATGCTGAGTTCATGTGCTCAACAGCTGTTAGATAATCTTTTTTTATCACCACATACTTAAATCATCAAAACCTGTTCAAGAAATGTGATAAGGCTGCCAACATATAAGGTATAAGATTTATATGCAAACTCTAAACAACAAAGAAAATTCACATTTTTCATGTTTGCTGCTGTGAGCACAGACTTGTGTTAAGAAATTAGTGTCAGACTGCTGTAAAACCTTAAGCAGAAGTCAGAATGAGTAGGATTTGAACCAAAGGGTTAAAAGGTCATATAAACAAACCATTCAGTAGAAACTGCAAGAAAAGCACAGCCAAGGTAGAGTTTTCACTGTGTGTACCTTTAACCTCCTGTAATGGAGGCCCATGGGATATATACAAATAACACCTTAAGTGCATCAAATGTTTCAGCTACAAAACTTGTGAATGCCCCTGACTTTTTAAGTCTTTATGGCTACATTCAGGCCAATAAAGCCAAACCCCACTAGCTGTGGACTTGCATGTTTGAGCCTTTTTACTGACCTCATCAGCACAGTATAACTGAATAGTCTAGCTAGACTTCTGAAACACAGGGTCATAAAACTCACTCCCTCCCTCCACCCACTGCAGACACTGGACCCAACCCAATTTGGTTTCATCAAGGGCAGGTCATGCCTACTCAACCTAGTAGACTTCTTTGAGAAGGTCACCAAAGCAATGGATGAGGGCAAAATAGTTCACACTGCCTACCTTGATCTGGCCAAGGCATTTGACACAATTCCCCACTGGGGCATTGTTGACAAACTCAAGAGGTTAGGTACTAACCCATATGTCAACCAGTGGATAGACAAATGGCTTACATACAAGACCCAGGAAGTTAGAAATGGGGAGTCTACCTATAGAAAGAGGCCAGTCACAAGTGGAGTCCCTCAGGGATCAGTCCTTGGACCACTCCTTTTTGGCATTTACTTCTCAGAAGTCAAGGTCAGTGTCAGTGGTCTCTGGCTGACGAAATTTGCAAATGATTGCAAATTAGGAGCTGTTAAACCACAAAAAACATGAAAACAAATAGATAAACTCTTAAAAAAGACGAAAGGACACAATGAGAGCTAGCTAAAAAATAAAAGAACATTTAATAATGTGAACGCTTTCGGCAAGGACCTTGCCTCACCTTCTTCAGACAAAACCAAAAGCATTGGTGAATCCACATATTTAAAACAAGTAAATAAACTAATTAATCAATTAAAATCAAATTAGGTAATTATTAACTCTTCAAGGTAACAAGTAGTGCTTCTTCAAACGTTTAGATTTGTAAACGTATGAAGTTCCCAAGGAACTCGAGAGTCAAAGAATAAACAATTATTATGCATTACACCAGTAGTACATATAAATACATATGATAAACATTATAAATACACTTGGTAGAGCCACAATAAAGCCTCATGCAAAAGCTAATAAAACATTACCTAATTTGATGTTAATTGATTAATTAGTTTATTTACTTGTTTTAAATATGTGGATTCACCAATGCTTCTGGTTTTGTCTGAAGAAGGTGAGGCAAGGTCCTTGCAGAAAGCGCTCACATTATTAAACGTTCTTTTATTTTTTAGCCGGCTCTTATTGTGTCCTTTCGTCTTTTTAAGAGTTTTACAAATTAGGAGCTGTCACTGAAAATGTTCTCCAGGAAGGGCTGACACAGACAAACAATTGTTGTCAGAGCCATGGACTAAAACTAAATGCCAAGAAATGCATAATAGTATACTTTGGGAAGTCATCCACCCTTAGTAACTATAATATTGACAACACATCCCTTAGAGTTGACCCAGTAATCAGGTACTTAAGGACACACATAGGCAGTAACCTATCCTTTGACCATCATGTGTCTACTGTAGTGTGGAAATCATTCTTTGGTGTGCAACTTATAAACAAAGGTATGGCATCTAGGTCCAAGGAAGTCTTTGTTCCATTGTAGTCAGAATTCATCAGACCTATCACTGAGTACAGTGCCTCCTTTGGTATGCACCTAATGAGGCATATCTAACAAATGGAATGTCCACAAAGGTTCCTCACTAAAAGAATACAGGGCATACGTAAAATGTTCCATGCAGACCACCTCAAGGCCCTATCCCTGTATTTTGCCTCCTACAGGGTGTTGGGGGGAAATATATTCCTGGCATACAAGGCATTGTCAGACCCCAGTCTGATGGACTGCCTGCATATCTTCAAAACAAACATCAGTCAGAATTACCCAATCAAAAGCCTTAAACCTTGCCTGTGATATACATAGGACCTGCTGGAGAGACAGGAATGTATACCGGAGACTGCCCCATCTGTGGAACAGGCTCCCCGTCCATGTGAAGCTGAATTCTTCCCTAACCCAATTCAACTGTAACTTGGACAATCAGATGGGGAACAGAAAATTCATCTCTGGCTTGGTACCTATGTCTCTAATGGATACAAGCAAACTGTAAATATTTAATCTCTTAGGCCCCTGCTTGTAAATGTGTCATCTCCCAGGCCCCTGCTTGTAAACATGTCATCTCCCAAGCCTCTGCTTACACTTATCAAGGGTACCAGAACTTGTCATTAATTTGGGATGCATAGCTAGGCTTAAAAAGGCCCTTGTGGTTGTTAGCCTAATAAAAACCTATAAACCTATAGCCAAACAATCAACTTATGCTGTGCTGATGATGTCAATAAAAAGGTTGAAACATGCAGGTTTGCAGCTAGTAGGGTTGGCTTTATTTGCCTGAATGTAGCCATAAGATTTAAAAAGTAAAAAGTCATTGACATTTAGAGACCATGTAGCTGAAACATTTGATGTTGTTAAGGGGTCATTTGTATATATTCCATGGTCCTCCATTTTTAAGAGGTTTAATGTATCACACAGTGAAAACTCTAGCTTGGCTGGATTTTTCCTGCAGATTTTACTAGATGAGTAGGATATGATGACTGAAGAAAACAGCCATATCATTTGTAGGTAGGGGATGCTTCATATGTTTTGAGATAGAGAACAAAATAGGAGGAGAAGACAGGAGAGGAGAGAACAAACAAGCTTAGGAAGAGTTATGTACAGAGTGAATGTACAGTTCAACCTGGGGGACATCTGAGTACAGATGGAGACTAGAACAATCATTGTTATTTATTTATTTTCAATAGAAAATTGGCTTGAAAAATTTGAAACCCTAATGGTCAGTAAAATTTACAAATTAGTGTATTAAGCTTTAGTGAGAATTTGAAAAAGTAACTTTACCAATCTTCATTAGTTCATCCAGCTGATGAAAGAAATATTTTAAATATCCACCATACCATTCAATTTGTTAGTTCAATAAATGTGGGCAAGGCTAAAAATATTGGGGGGACAGATGCCTCAGATTGGGGACATGTTTTTAAATTGGTTTCATAAACTTAGAAAGCTGGTAAATTAATATGTGGAACAGACAGTCAAGAGAAGAAGGTTAACACTTGCACCACACCTCTAGCCACACACAGACCTACTAAAACATCACTGGCAAAAAATACACATAAATACACAAAATCATACTTGGAGGCTCTAAATAAAAACCTGCAAAAGCATCAGAGACCTCCAAAGCAGACACCCAAACAACCTGCACCTCCCGTCACAAACCAGACAACACATAAAACACAAAATCAGTGTGCCGCACAATCACAGCCCTTAAGGCGAAATAACATACCTAACACACTAGTAATAGGTGACTCTATAGTCAGGCACACTGACGTCCCACTCACTAGGCTGGACAAGCAGAAGGTTACTGTTAGCTGCCTGTCAGGAGCCAGAATCTGACACATAACACGAGCACTCAGGTCACTCCAGAACAAGTACAAATATGACTCTGTCATTGTTCATGTTGGTGTGAATGACCTGAGATGTACCTCCCTGGACTACATGAAAAGAGACATGGAAGGGCTCTCTGATCATGTAGCCCAGGCTGGTATGACCCTGACCCTGAGTAGCATCCTTCCCTCACCAAGAATTATACCTCAGTATAAAGAAAAAATGATCAATTTCAACAATTGGCTAAGCTTCTGGTGTCATTCAAAGGGGATCCAGTGTCTGTCAGCCTGGGATGATGTGCTCGATAAGCCACATTGCTTTGCAAGAGATAGCTTGTACTTGTCACCCCTAGGCTTTCAAATACTGGCCAAGGCTCTTGCTGACCCCATAGTGCCTTTTTTAGGCAAGGCTCAAAAGTCAAACCCACCTCCATAAACAGCACAATTAACAAAAAACTGAGGGTTATGCTACACAATGCCAGGAATTTAAATCTCAGAATGCACATGCTCGAAGCACTCCTCAGTATGGAGAATGTTGACATCTGTGCAGTAACTGAAACCTGGTTCAAGGCTCCAGAGAGCACCCCAGCACTACTGGGCTACAACTCATACCACACGTTTTGGCCACAGAGTATGGACAGAAACACAAAAGCAGGGGATGTATCCATATTCATCAAGGATACCTACACCTCCAGGTTAGTGGCCCAACATGATACCTCTGAGATCATCCATGTGCAACTAACATTGGGCAAATCTGCAATGCAAATTATGGCCTGATACAGATCACCTTCCATGACCCAGGACCATCACTCCACCTTTCTGGAGACACTGGAAAACATGAAGGTCCTACTGAACACCCTGATATTGGGCAATTTCAATTACCCTACCATTCACTAGGAAAGCCACTCGAGTACAAATTCCCAAGCCCAGCGCTTCCTGGAATTCATCAACTTAAATGCCCTGGATCAGCTGGTAAACCCCCCTACCAGAGGTGAAAACATATTGGAACTGGTCATCACCAACATGGGCGACAGGTGTTCCACACTGGAGGTCAACCCGTCACTGGTTAGATCAGACCATAAACTAATCACTCTGGATATCCACACTCCACCACCACCCCCAACTAAGGAAACCACAGTAAAAAAACTTTTCTAAAGCAAACTTCACCTTACTTAAGACAGAGGTGGCAAGTTTCACATCCCCCATGCTAAAGGATAACGCTGCCCAAGATGCAGAAACCTAGACAAATGCACTCTATGAGAACCTACAAGGATGCATGGATCATTCCAACCCTAGCAAAACCAAGACTCACTCCTCTAAGAGAAGGAAACCAGTTTGGTGAACTCCTGCAATAAACAGGCTATACAACAGAAGGAGGAAACTAGTTCAGAAAAAAAGCAAATCCCAAGAAGGAAAGACATCCCTGATCAGTATCAGTAAGAAACTAAAATCCCTCATGAAATCATCCAAGGCTAACTTCAAAAGAAAAATAGCCAAGGATTCAAAAGATAACCACAAAGCCTTCTTTAGCTATGTTAAGAATCTAAGTGGCAACTTGCAGATATGCACTGAACTAGTGCAAAATACCACAAAATATACTGAACCTACTGATATTGCCAACATCCTGGCAGATAGATTCAGTGAAAACTTCACCCCCCTCTCACCTCCAAAAGGGCCCACAACAATACCGGAAAAGTGTAGTGTCCCAAAAATCACAGACGCACAGGTGAAAACAGCCCTTTCAAAAGCCAAACATACAGCATCAATGGGACCAGATGGTGTCCCAGGCTGCGTCTTGCACAAACTACAGAATGAACTAACCCCCCACCTAAACACGCTGTTCAACTTCAGCCTCTCCACAGGCTACATGCCCATAGAATGGTGCACAGCAATGGTTATTCCTCTCCACAAAGGAGGGGCCTCAACCGACCCTGGTAACTATTGCCCCATAAGCCTGACTAGCCTGGTCTGCAAGGCTATGGAGCGTATCATCATGGAACTCATTAACAAAGACATTGGGAACCTCCAAACACTTGACCCAACCCAGTTTGGCTTTGTTAAGGGCAGATCATGCCTACTAAACCTGATTGACATTTTTGAGACAGTCACCAAGGGCATATAGGAGGGAAAGGTGGTTCACACAGCCTACCTTGACCTCACCAAGGCTTTCAACACTATCCCCCACTTGAGTATTACAGAAAAACTCACCAGCCTGAACATAAACCCCTACATCATGAGATGGGTTGCCAACTGGCTTATAGACAGAACTCACATGGTAAGAATAGCAGGCTCCAGGTCCGACTCTAAACCAGTCACAAGTGGTGTCCCACAAGGCTCGGTCCTGGGACCCCTACTGTTCGGCATATACTTCTTAGAAGTACAGGCAAACACAGGAGGGCTATGGCTAACCAAGTTCACCAATGACTGCAAACTGGGAGCCTTAATTAACTTTCCGGCTGACACGGACATCCTCCAAAAAGGCCATACTGAGACGGACACCTGATGTCAAAGTCATGGCCTCAAGCTAAATGCCAAAAAATTCATAGTCATCCCATTTGGGAAAAACAAAACACCCACGAATTACCACATAGGTAGCATCCCCCTTACTACAGAAGAGGTAATAAGAGATCTCGGGACCCAGGTAGATAGTAAACTCTCCTTTGACAATCATATTGTCAAAGTAATTAGGAAATCCTTCTATGTGGCCCATCTAATTACTAAAGGGTTTGCATCTAGAAATAAAGAGGTTATAGTGCCCCTCTACTCATCACTCATTAGACCCATCATAGAGTACAATGCCCCATTTGGGATGTACCTCACAAGACATACAGCTGGAAAGACCACAAAAGTACCTCACCAAGAGGATTACTGGCCTCAAGCATATGTTCTATGCAGCCTGACTGAAAAAACTCTGACTGTACTTAGTGGCATATCGCTTACTCAGAGGTGATCTCTGCCTAACTTACAAAGCCATGTCCAACTCAGAATTGATGGACATGGTCCACCTAAAGAAATCCAAGCCACTGCAAGCCACTTGCTCTAGTGAGCTAAACCTCACCACAACAATAAATGGAACATGGTGGAGGGATAGATTCTTTTCACAGAGACTCCCCATGCTTTGGAACAAAATTTGAAATTACATCAGGCAGAGCCCCTCACTAACACTCTTCAAGAGAAACCTTGACAAGTGGATGGGTAACAGAAAATACACCCCTGGGATCACTTCATTGGCTCTGCTTGACATGACAGAGGATCAGTTAATTAATCAATGGAGCGGCGAAAGCCGACACACTCTGGCTAGGCTTACAAATGCCCTCGTGCAGATAGCCTAGTACCTACCTATGAACCTATGAACCTATGTTTTGCATCAGTATGCATTTTTTGAAGTATATGGCATCTGAAATCCACATCTGCTATTATTTAGTGACTTCAGTCATAAATTATTTGCCAGAAAAGCACAAATTTTATGTGGAACAAGGCAAATGTGAGGCAAAAATATGGATATTCTACAAAAATCTGGACAATTAAGAGGTATGATATCCACCATTTCTGTAGAAGGATAGTTGACAGATGACAGCCTGTACAATACTTTTCTGCTTGCAAAATGAGGGCAATCTGCACTGCTAATGATTAACATTAAATGTACAAAACTACTATAATTATAATCTCTTTTATTAAACTAGAAGCTATTTCAAATATTTACTCCAAGTCCGTGTGGCAAAGACCTTGACATATAAGCAATGAAGCATGTTGTTTAGCAATAATCAAAAAGCTTAAGACCTTTTTTTAATAATAAAAAATATCCCTGGATTCAAACAATACATGTAGACAAAGGTGCTTGCAGCACTGTACACGTTATACAGTTTCACTTTCTGAGCAAACATTATAACTGGCATTATCTCACCACTCCAAGAAAAGGAGAGGGGATGTATTATAGCCTAACTGTTGATTACTGTTTAATAATACAAGGAGAGCACAAACTATTCACCAGTAGGCTTCTTTACCCCAGTCTCGTACATGCACACAATTAGCTCAAAATGGTTGTCTAATCCTAATAGCCCAAAACACAGCAACTACAATAACCCTGAGAGGACATATAATGCAAAGCATTCACCTATCACTAAACTATTTTCTAAACTAGAGGAATGAGGCCAGACATTCTCATTTTCCACACCAGCTGTGGATGTTAGTCTGCCCAAAAATCAAGTTTGCGACTAATTAAAAGTCCAGATGTCTGGGAATCTTTCTCTCTCACAACATAAATTGTGTCAGATGCTAAGTATTCCTCCTGCAGAGAGTATTGCAAAAGGGTTCACAGGTACTGAACGGATAATGGACTCAGAACTCATGACTGGGATAGATGAAAGGGTATTATTAGCTATGAGGCTGGGAGAATAATGTAAGCCTGAGACAGAATCTCTTAACCTTGGATTTTATACTCAGATACTACCATGGTATAACTGTCCAACATTGTAGGAACCTGATTGACAAGAACTGAAAGTTCTTTATTTTGCTTTGGTTGCTTTTGAGTCTCCTATTGGAGTTCTCCTGTAGTGTCACAGCTGATTTCAACTTATAAAACATACAAAGTAAGCAGCTCTCCTCCCACCACAAGACAAGCTAGAGAACACTGTGCAAGGGGATTAAACCTTTAAAACAGCATTCTGACACATTTCAAGAGGCCTCTACTGTCCAGAAAAAAGCTGGTTTCTTATTCTGAACCTCCCTTTGTACTAACCCATTTGTTGCTGGATGATATGGAGTAGAAGTAATACATACATACATGCATGCATACATGCATACATACATACATACATACAAATGTTTCAAGCACAGGCATTAATGCCCTTCTAGCTTGCCAATATACCAAAACACTTGTTCCCAAAATAAATGTCCAGGCTGTTCTTAAAAATATCTAAACTAGTAGTTGCTTTAATACAACTTGGTAGTCTGTTCCAAGCATCAGCTATTCTGTCAAAGTTAGTACACTTCTCATTCCTATAGAATCTTCTACATCGGTTATCTGATGATTCTCTCCTACTTTTTGATAACCCCAAACATTCCCAGAGGTAGTTGTTCCTAAATGCTCTATATACCTGAATAAGATCTCCTCTTAAATATCTGTACGAGACACTGTACAAGTTCAGATATTTTAGTCTTTCATAATAACTTAGATTTTCACATCCATGGATGCCCTTGGTATATTTCCGCTGTACTCTTTCCAGTTTATTCATGCTTGTTTTCCTATAGGGTTTCCATATTGTTATTCCATACTCAAGTTTGGGTCTAATGTAACTAACAAACAATGACTTCATTATGTTTGATTTTCTAGACTTTATAAATCTTTTTATACAACCTATAGTTCTATAACTATCATTAAAATGTACTGAACATCATTCATTTTAAATATTTTTTTTTTAAATCAAAATAGACATTCTGACACATTTGAAGAGTTCTCTACTGTCCAAGAGTTTTAAAAGCTGATTTCTTAATCTGAACCTCCCTTTGTACGAATCCATTTGTTGCTGAACGATATGGAGTAGAAGTAATGTGCTGAACATCATTCATTTTAAATATTGTTTTAAAATCAAAATAAACAATCAGTAGTCCATTGTTAAACTTCATTTTTTTTGCAGGAAGGCCAAACAAATGAACAATTTGTACATAACTAAGTATAGTATACTTGGAAGTTATAGATGTCAAGACAGCAATATTTGGCCACTACATACAGCCATCAGGAACATATTTCCCCTCAAATGTGCTTGCATGGTCAATGACAGTATAAGGCCAGTGATTTCAGGCCAGTCCCATGGATGAAGAAGAGCAACTGATGCATACTTCCTATACTCTTGCTTGGTGAGGAAATTGTTGTCTTCTAAAAAGTAGTGGTTAGGCCAAGCCATTAGAAACAGCTGCAGGTTGTTTCCTTCATACAAAGTTTTTCACGGTGTCTGCAATGTGCCTGCTGTTAAATCTCTTTGTCTCAAAGGTGGTAGAATAATAACTCGTGTATCTCATAAGGAACACTCACAATAGTCAGACAACTCCCATCTTCACAAAAGGTGGGGTTGGAGGAGAACGTCCTCTAGATAGGAGAGTCCTATGAATTCTGGAGTGATTTCCCATGTGATATGAAAATTATGCAGTGATTTCCAAAGTAAGAATGAGCCATGGATTTGTGCTGGAGGAGTGTGACAGAGTGGGATCTACACAAGTGACCTTCACTGCTTGACTTGATTTGATGGGAGATTACGGTAAGATCTGACAATAAAGCTGTCACCTTTGAAATTAAAAAAACTGTGACCCGAGGTAATCCTGCTGCATTTAGAACTATTCTACGGAGAATTTCATGTTATTAATTGACAGCCTGACCAAACATCAACCCCCCCAAAACTCTAAGAACACAGTTGCCTATACACAATCATGTTAGTAAATTCATAGAGACAGCTGTGTCTACCAGAAATGAGTTGATAAAAAAATAAAATCATAAAATAAGCCACCCTGGAGCAATCATAACATAAATAGGCCGTACAACATAAGGAACAAAGTCATTGCAAAAGTCAGGAAATACAATGCCAGCAGAATAAAAACTCACTCATCAATCTAAGCAAGCAACTCAGAGAGCAAATCAGGTCTGCCAAAGCCAATTTTGAGGCAAAATTGCCTATCAGGCCAAGAACAACCACAAGGCTTTCTTTAGCTATGTCTGAAACCTAAAGGCTATACATAGCAATGTGTAAAGCTAATTATGAATGAAGTCACCTACAGGTAGACAGAAGATAGAGCAAATCAGCTATGTCTGAAACCTAAAGGCTATACACAGCAATGTGAAGAGCTAATTATGAATGAAGTCACCTACAGGTAGACAGAAGATAGAGCAAATCTACTGGGCAACAAATTCATCTCCACTTTTACCCCCAGTACCTGCTCTGCTCACCACACAAGAAATATCATTGAATATATCCTCCCAATCATCACTAGGGAACAGGTCCTAAAAACACTCTCCAAGGTCAAGATCATCACATTGATGGGCCCCATGAATATCCCAGGATGCCTCTTAAATAGCATGAAACATGACCTATCAGGACTAACTGGAGTCCCTATTTAGCCAGAGCCTCCCATCAGGCTTTGTGCCATGCAAATGGAGAACCACAACAGTCATCCCTTTGCATAAGAGCAGGCTTCCTACAGACCTCAGAAACTACAGACCCACTAGTCTCATATTTAAAGCCATGGAAAGAATTATCACTAAAATGATTAACAATGACATTGGAAACCTTCAGACATTGAATCCAACCTTGTGGATTTTGTTAAGAGAAGATAATGCCTACTCATTGTGGTAGATTTATTTGAAAAAGTCACCAAGGCAATGGAAGAGGACAAAATGGTGCATACTGCCTGCCTTGACATGGTCGAGGTATTTGATACAATAACTCACTCAGGCAATCTCATGGAATTAGACATAAACCCCTAGGTCTCAGGAAGTTAAAATAGGAGAGTACACCTCCAAAAAGACGACAGTCACTAGTGGAGTTTCTCAAGGTTCAGATCTAAGTCCTCTCCTTTTTGGCATCTACTTCTCAGAAATGAAGGGCACCATCAAGGCCCTCAGGCTGACCTAGTCTACAGATGATTGCAAACTGGGAGCATTCATAGGATTCCCCAACACACTAATATCCTTCAGGAAAGTCTAATACAGACAAATCACTGATGACATTATCACAAATTAAAACTAAATGCCAAGAAATGTGTAATAGTACCAAAGAAGTCATCATTCTACTGTACTCGGCCCTCATCAGACACATCATTGAGTACAATGTCCCATCCAGTATGTACCTGACCAGGCGCATACAACAGCTGGAACAATAACAGATGTTCCTAACAAAAAGAATACAGAGCACTGATAACATGCCCTATGAATATCACCTCAAAGCCCTATCTGTATACTCTGTCTCCTACAGACTGTTGAGGGGTGATCTATGTTTGGCATACAAGGCTTCCCAAGATCCCACTCAGATGAACCTCTTGCATATATGCAAAATAAATAGCACCAGAACCACACAATCCAGGGAATTAAATATTGCTTGTGACATAAATAGGACATGTTGGAGGGACAGGTATGTGTGTCAGAGAATACCCCTTCTCTGGAACAGGCTTCCCATCTATGTGAAGCAGAATTCTTCCCTGACAAAATTCAAGCATAACCTGGACCAGTGGATGGAAATCAGAAATTCACTCCTGGTCTGTCTTTAATGAATAGAGGCAACCTGTAAATGTCTGACAGCATTTTACACATACCCCTAAAAATAACCTCTAGGGCGACAAACTTGTTGGGTACATTTGGGATGCATGGCTAGGTTTAAAAACGCCCTGTGATCATTAGCCTAGTATATATGTATGACCCTATAAGCAAATTAATGCAAGTCTTTTAAGTCAGCACTGGATAGAGTAGCTGTCAATGCCAATCTTGAAAAGCCATTTGCATTCCTATTTATAGTAGATTTTCATTACTTGTTTTTACATTTGTGTGCAGATAGTTTTGTGACACAGTACTCAGTTCTGCTTGCAACCAAAGAAGAAATAAGTGTAGATGGTCCAAAAATTGATATCAGAGAGTGGTGGTCTATTAGAAGAGTAAACATACATCTATAAAGACAGCAATAAGGTTTCCAAAGACCAGAAAGGATTCCCATTGCTTATCTCCATATCTTAGTGTAGTTATTTTCTGCTACACTTAAAGTCTGTGATACTAAAGTAATGCATCTGTGATCATGTGATGACATAATGTGAAACAAAACCACTCCCACTACATATGGAGAGGTTTCACACATCTGTGGTATAGTAAGGAAGGACTAAAATGCTAGAAGAACTCTAAATCTGACAGGGAGATCTTAGCCTTGTGAAATATAACGCCACAGTTTTCTGTCCACCTCCAGGATTTCTTACTACTAAGCACTTCATGCAGAGAGGTCTCAAAATTGTCACTACTTGGGGAGTAAATCTTTAATAATGATTAAAACAACCCCCAAAAAGAGTGAAGTTGGCTCATGTTTGACAAGGAGACATCACAACAGAATTGGCTTAGTTGCGGCCTTACAGAATCCAGTGATATCAACATAATTGCATTGAAATTCTACAGAAAGATTAAGAAAAGAACCTGCAGTCTGTACTATCTCTGTCAGGTAAAAGTGACACTGAAATTAATCTGTTCTTTTTTTTTTTTTGTGATAAAATGTAAAGGTAAAACTGCATTCCTAACATACCACTTAGAATTTTTCAGTGGCCCTCAAAACAAAGTTAACACAAAACTAATCACAAAAGTCAGTCAGCAGTATTGTTAAAGCTCCTTGTGCATTACAGTGGTCAATAATTTCTGTGACATTTTATCAATGTTTATCTGCACATAGGGTTGCTCCAAATAAGTCCTATTAAATTTGTGCAATCCAAAAGCTCTAGTCATGTTTTAAGAACTGGAACAATATTGTGGCTCAATCAGTGTAAGCATTTCCTTCTAAAACTATTACCCTAAATATGTGCCCCAAGCCGACTTCCAGCTTGGGCCTTTAACCGCAAAGTACTGGTCTTTTTGTGGGCTGATGATAGTTTGGTTGACCATCACTCTTGATGTTCCATTTCACAATGATTCCTCTAATGTTTCACAGTCTCAGTTCTTAAAAAAAGGATGTCTTTTTTGCTGCTGCCACATTATCTCTTCATTTTCCAACCATGGATTTCAGATAAGTTTAATGAAATCTTTACTAGATGTGACCATCTAATCAAGGCTGTAAAAATTATTTTTTCAAAATACAAAGCAAAGCTGTGACCTGTCCATTTAGCTCCACTCAGCCTTTGGCAATCTTCATTGAGTATGTTCTCAAAGTTATTTTAGAAGTTCTGAGTTACAGATACTGAAAACATTGATTGCGTTCAATTTGAGGAAATGGGGAAACTGCTGTTCTGGTGTCAAGCTCCATTTAAAATGACTGACTTTCCATTAACCGAGCTGGCAGTAACTATTTGAACCGCTGACCATTGATAGGATGTGATGTGATAAAAATCTTCACCGGGCAGGTCATCTTTATTATCCTGTTCCTGTTGAACACCATGCACTTCTCTCTTCTTATTTCACTACTCTGCATCGTTACACTTTTCACCCTTACTTGTTTTATTAGTTGCCTGCTTGGTGGTCTCATAGGTGTACTCAGTGTACCAATGTGTTTTACATACTGCTGACACTCTTAATTCTTTGCACAAGTGTTCAGATGCACACTGCCTAAGTTTCCTACAAAGGTAACGCTCATGATTCCAGAGGGTTTTGAGCATGATGTTAGAGGGCATTGTGTGTTCTGTGAGTGATATATGCAGCTATATAGCTTCTTTTGAAACTGCATTTTCAGTGGCCTTTTGAAGAGTTATGTTTGTTTCTGTCATACGTGTTTCTGTATAATTTTACTATAGAGACTATAAACCAATCTGTTAAGAAGGGTGTTATGTAACTCCTTAAATTCAATCACCAATCATCAGACGATCATCCCACACCATAACCCACTGGTTGCCATAATCAGCTGCAAGCAGTGATCAGAGAAAGCTTTACTGTCAACAGAGATTAGGCCGAAGACCTGGAAGTTAACTGGAGAGAAAACACAAAATTTCCATGAAATACTTAGGTCTCTAGCACTTCTAGAAGAGGAGGAAATAGGTGGAATTGAAGAAGAATATCAGTGTCATGAAACAGCATGTTTGAGGACTACAAACAGATATGCAGCCAAGATTACTATGGAAATAAGGTACATAAAGAAAGATGTTAGTAGAATGCAGATGACCAGCAAGACAACAAAAGAAAAAAAATGAGTGCAGGAAAAAGTGGGAAATAGAAAAGATGAATTAGGCTAGCAAGGAATACTGCTTGACTACTAAAGAGGCAGAGAACAGTTTCAACAGCAAAGCACAAGGCACGAGAGGCACTCTAACAGCTTCTGGAAAATGACTCAACAGTTGGCACCAAGAAGTTCTACCAGTTTGCAAGACAAAGACACAAACACCCTTCATAAACTATTCCAGAAACAACCTGCTCATCAGTGCACAGGACATCAAATGCAGATGGAAGGGATGTTCCCAGCAACTTCTGAATGAAGGAAACTTACCAGAAGCTGTACTACCCCAGACACTGCCTACAATGAAAGAAGTAGAGGAGCTTACCCAAGAAGAAGTAAGAAGTAAGAAGTAAGAACAGCAGTAAGGAAAATGAAGTCAGGGAAAACAGCAAGCCGAGAAGAACTCATTATAGATATGATGAAGATGTTGGGTGAGTTAGGGGAGAAATGACTCCTGAGGGTACTCATAGCATTATAGAGACAGATGTAATGGCAATAATGGGGGAAATCCGAAGAAGCTAAAAAGTGAAAATAATGGAACAGGTTAACAGCTTCAAGTATCTGGGAGGTGTGGCTTAGGAGAGGGGAGCTCTGAATGAAGAGGTGAAAGCTAGAATCAGAGGGGATGCAGCGAACTGACACATGGTGTTGGGGTAGTGTGTGACAGAAGAATGCCAAAGAAGCTGAAAAGGAAGGTGTACCAGTACTTCTGTATGGCAAAGTAACATAGGCAGTGAAGGCAGAGAAGTTGCTGAGGCTAGAGGTGATGAAGATGAAGTGCCTGAGATAGTTGGTAGGATGCACACTGTGTGACAAAAGAAGAACTGCAGACATCAGAGCAAAAGCTCAAGCAGCTCCAACTGCAGAGAAGGTTAAAGTGAACATGTTACAGTGGGTTGGAAATGTGCAGGAAAGCAGAAGACAATCTCATGATGAAGATTTTTGGACAGATAGGATTAAGGCAAGAGGAAATGAGGGCATTTAGCAAAGGGGTGGATGGATTGTGTGAAAGAAGGCCTACGAAAGTCAGGCATGACTTTCAAAGAATGCAGAAGAGTGACATAGGTTCATTGATTCATAGGTTCATAGGTAGGTACTAGGCTATCGGCCCAAGGGCCTAAGTAAGCCTAGCCAACAAGGTTCCCTGGCTTACGCCACCCAAGAAAGTCATTTTCCTGTGCCCCTGTTGAGCAGAGCCACCAAAGTGATCCCCGGGGTGTATTTCCTATTTCCCATCCACTTATCAAGATTTTTCTTGAAGAGTGCTAATGAAGAACTTTGCTTGACATAGATGGGTAGCTTGTTCCAGAGTATGGGAAGTCTCTGGGATAGGAATCTATCTCTCCAGCATGTCCTGTTTATTGTGGTGACAAGGTTTAGGTCCCTAGAGCGTATAGCTCGGAGGGATTGGGATTTCTTTATGTGTAGCATGTCCAACAACTTTGGTTTTGACATAGCTTTATATGTTAGGCAGAGATCACCTCGGAGTAGGCGATATGCTATGGAGTAAATCTGGGTTTTTTTGACATGGTCAGTGTAGGGCATATGTTTGAGGCCAGTAATCCTCTTTGTGAGGTACTTCTGTGGCCTTTCCAGCTGCTGCAGATGTCTTGTGAGGTACATTCCAAAAGGGGTGTTGTACTCTATAATGGGTCTAATGAATGTCGAGTAGAGGGGAACAATGACCTCTTTCTTTGCTAGGTGAGAACCGTTTTGTGATGAGGTGTGCCACATAGAAGGATTTCCTGACTACTGCGGCAATGTGATTATCAAAGGAGAGACTACTGTCCACCTGGGTCCCCAGGTCTCTTATCACACTTTCAGCATTAAGTAGACTGCCGCCTATGTGGTAGTTCATGGATACAGAGATTTTACCAAAGGGGATGACAATGCACTTTTTGGCATTGAGCTTGAGGCCATGGCTCTGACACCAGACATCTGTCTCAGTGAGCCCCTTCTGTAGGATGTCTACATCATTTGGGGGCTCAACTATGGCTTCTAGTTTGCAGTCATCTGCGAACTTCGTTAGCCAAAGGCCTTCTGTGTTAGCCTGTACTTCAGAGAATTAGATACCAAACAGGAGAGGTGTGAGGAGGGAACCCTGTGGTACTCCACTTGTCACTGGTTTGAAGTCAGATTTGGAGTCTGCAACTTTTACAGTGTGGATTCTGTCACTGAACCAATTGGCAACCCATCTTGTGACATAGGGATTTGTACCTAGTTTAGTGAGTTTAGCTATAATTCCAGAATGAGGGATGGTGTTGAATGCCTTGATGAGGTCAAGATAAGCTGTGTGAACCACCTTACCCTCGTCTACAGCTTTGGTGACTGCCTCAAAGAAGTCAATCAGGTTCAGGAGGCAAGATCTGCCTTTCACATACCCGAACTGGGTGGGGTACAGAGTTTGGAGTTTACCAATGTCTTTGTTTATGAGTTCCATGATGATACATTCCATGGCCTTACAGACCAGGCTCGTCAGGCTAATAGGGTGATAGTTCCCGGGATCAGTGGTGGCTCCCCCTTTGTGGAGTGGGATAACTGTTGCTGTGCGCCATTCAGTGAGCACAAAGCCTGATGTGAGACTATGATTGAACATGGTGCTTAGGTGGAGAGCCAGTTCGTTCTGAAGTTCGTGTAAAATGGATGTTATCCGGTCCCATGGATGCTGTGCTTTTGGCTTTAGAGAGTGTAGCTTTCACCTGCATAGTTGTGATTACAGGGACTCTACATTCTTCCTGTATAGATATGGGCCTTTTAGGAGGTGAGGGGGGGGGGTAAAGTTAGCACTGAACCTCTCTGTCAGGACATTGGCAATATCAGTTGGTTCTGTAATTTTCATGCTGTTGTGCTGTAACTCAGAGCAGATCTGAGTATTGCCATTGAGATTCTTGACATAGCTATAGAATGCTTTGTGGTTATCCCTAGAATCAGTGGTGATTTTGTTTTCATAGCTAGCTTTGGAGGATCTTATAAAGGATCTCAGCTTTTTACTGAGACTGACCAGGGACCTCCTCCACTCATGGAATTTTAGTCTCTTTTGCAACAGTTTCTTCCTTCTGTTGAAGAGTTTGTTTATGGCAGGGGACCACCAGATGGGCTTCCTTTTTTGGAGGATAGCATCTTGGTTCTGTTTGGGATAGCACGATCCATGCACACATGTAAGTACTTACAGAGTGCATTTGTCTAGGATTCAGCAGTCGGAACTGCATTGTCCATCTGCATGGGTGTCATGAAGTTTGCCACTTCTGTCTTAAGAAGCATGGCTGGCTTTGGAGACATTTTTTACAGTGATTTACTTAATGGGGGGTGGGGGCAGGATGTGGATATCTAGGATGATTAGCTTATGGTCAGATCTAACCAACCAGGAGTTGACTTCAGGTGTGGAACACCGGTCACTCATGTTGGCAATGACTAGGTCTAGGATATTGTTTCCCCTGGTGGGTGTGTGGATAAGTTGCTCCAGGGCATTGCAATTTATAAATTTCAGAAAGCATTGAGTGAAGGAGATGGTGCATGAGTAGTTTTCCCAGTTAATGGTGGGGTAGTTGAAATTGCCCATTATTAGGGTGTTTGGTTGAACCCTAATATTTTTCAGTATATCAAGAAAAGAGGAGTGGGAATCCTGGGGCATGGTGGGGGATCTGTAGCAAGCTACAATTTGGATTGCAGTTTTGCCCAGAGTTAGTTGCACTTGGATAACCTCGGATGCATTATGCTGAGCAACTAGCCTGGAGGTGTGGATATCCTTAATGAATATGGACACACCTCCGCCTTTGGTGTTCCAGTCCAGGTTAGGTGGCCGAAAACTGTGATATGAGTTGAATTGAAAAAGATGGTGACAGTTGACGCAACACCCCAGGCCATGTATAAAATGGGAAAAAAGGGGTTGATGATGAGTATGATACTGTGCCACCATATACTGTTTTTGCTAATGGGCTCAGATTTACTTCACAGTCATTATCTGTATAATGGACAGACAAAGGCATCCTGGAGCCAGTGGATGACTGTGTTCTTCACTATCATGGCAGCAACTGCAAGATCAAGACCTAGTCACATGAGATCATGCATGTATGCTTAGTCTTACAGGACTGATTAAAGACACATTGTGTTTTATATTACATAGGCATGTCTAACTAGTATGGGTATTATGCATCAATGGAGTCAACAAATCATGAGTTGTCAAAGCAATTCTAGGAAGGCAGTAATAGAAGCACATATAATGTGTTAAGGAATTTGCTCTTCATTTGAATGATTACAATAATGACAATGCCAAAACTAGCAAATTTTCTTGCAGGTGTGTAAAGTTTGGAGTTACATCTCACTTTCTATACTGTTGTGACATGTATTCATTATGTTCTAGTAACAGCAAATCAGCAGTCTTTGTTTAGGGCTACAATAAGTCAGTGCCTTCAAAGTGATAAGTCAGTGAGTCCATAACCGCTGACATTAATAACTGTTCCACTTACATCCACAGACATTGATGTTTTGTTTGGCTGTAAAATATTTGCAAATTCTAGAATCTGGATTCTCTGAATACTGAAAAATGTGAAATTTCATGCAATTTGTTAATTTAAACCTTTTCATTTACCGTAACTTCTATTTTTTTTTTATATCTGTTACTTGGAAAATTGTCGGTTTGCTTTATTCAATGTCCAATACTTAGAATCTGTTATAATTTATGTACATATATATATATATGTGTGTGTGTGTGTGTGTGTGTGTGTGTGTGTGTGTGTGTGTGTGTGAAGAGAGAGAGTTAAAAATTATAAAGGAACCATAGTAATAGCTGGAGATCACATTTAAAAATAACATGTACAATTCCCAGAATTTCAGCATGTGAAAATAGAATTTCTTTTTTTACTAACTGTAAATTAGTATCCTGTTTATGATTCAGAGATAATAATCATTTTCTTAAAGCTTCCAAGTAAGTGTACAAATATGACACAGTAAGTTATGCCGAGTTTATGTGCTCAAAGGCCTTTAGATAGTCTTTTTTATCACCAAGTACTTAAATCATTAAAACCTGTTCAAGAAATGTGATATGACTGCCAACAGAGCAGGTCTAATATTTATATGCAACTCTAATCAAAGAAAATTCACATTTTTTTCAGATTTGCTACTGGGAGCACAGACTTGTGTTAAGAAATCAGTGTCAGACTGCTGTAAAATGTTAAGCACAAGTCAGAATGAGTAGGATTTGAACCAAAGGGTAAAACGGTCATACAGACAAACCATTTAGTAAAAACTGCAAGAAAAAACAGACAAAGTTGTGTTTTCACTGTGTGTACCTTCAACCTCCTGTAATGGAGCCATGAGATATAAGCAAATGACCCCTTAAGGGCATCAAATGTTTCAGCTACACAGCTTCTGAATGCTCATGACTTTTTAAGTCTTTATGGGTAAATTCAGGCCAATAACGCCAAACCTCACTAACTGTGGGCATGCATGTTTTAGCCTTTTTATCAACCTCATCAGCATAGCATAAATAGATAGTCTAGCTACACTTCGGAAACACAGGGTCTTAAAACTCACCCCCCCCCCCCAGCTTTAAACCCTGTGTTTCCAAAGTATTATCATGAAAATGATCAATAATGATATAGTAAACCTGCAGACACTGGACGCAACCCAGTTCAGTTTCATCAAGGGCAGGTCATGTATACTCAACTTGGTGGACTTCTTTGAGAAAATCACCAAAGCAATTGATGAAGGCAATATGGTTCACACTGCCTACCTTCACCTGGCCAAGGCATTTGACACAATACCCCACTCGGGCATTGTTGACAAACCAGGAGGTTAGGTACAAACCAGTATGTCACCTGATGAATAGCCAACTGACTCACAGACAAGACCCAGGAAGTAAGAACTGGGGAGTCCACCTATAGAAAGAGGCCAGTCACAAGTGGAGTCTCTCAGGCATCAGTCCTTGGACCGCTCCTTTTTGGCATTTACTTCTCAGAAGTCAAGGTCAATATCAGTGGTCTCTGGCTGACTAAATCTGCAGATGGTTGCAAATTAGGAGCTGTCATTGAATCCCGCACTGACACAAATGTTCTCCATGAAGGGCTGATACAGACAAACAATTGGTGTCAGAGACATGGACTAAAACTAATGGCAAGAAATGCATAGTAATATCCTTTGGGAAGTCATCCATGCCTGGTAACTATTATACTGACAATACACCCCTTAGAGTTGACCCAGTAATCAGGTACTTAGGCAGTAACCAATCCTTTGACCATCATGTGTCTACAGTAGTGAGGAAATCATTCTTTAGTGTGCAACTTATAAACAAAGGTATGGCATCTAGGTCCAAGGAAGTCATTGTTCCATTGTAGTCAGAATTCATCAGACCTATCACTGAGTACAGTGCCTCCTTTGGTATGCACCTAATGAGGCATATCTAACAAATGGAATGTCCACAAAGGTTCCTCACTAAAAGAATACAGGGCATAAGTAAAATGTTCTATGCAGACTGCCTCAAGGCCCTATCCCTGTATTTTGCCTCCTACAGGGTGTTGGGGGGAAATATGTTCCTGGCATACAGGGTATTGTCAGACCCCAGTCTGATGGACCTTCTGCATATCCGCAAAATAAACAGCAGTCAGAATTACCCACTCAAAAGCCTTAAACCTTGTCTGTAATATACATAGGACCTGCTGGAGAGACAGGAATGTATACCAGAGACTGCCCTAACTCTGGAACAGGCTCCCCATCCATGTAAAGCTGCATTCCTCCCTCACCCAATTCAACTGTAACTTGGACAATTGGATGGGGAACAGAACATTCATCCCTGGCTTGGTATCTGTGTCTCTAATGGACACAAGCAAACTGTAAATATTTCATCTCTCAGGCCCCTGCTTGTAAATGTGTCATCTCCCAGGCCCCTGCTTGTAAACGTGTCATCTCCCAGGCCCCTGCTTGTAAATATTTCATCTCTCAGGCCCCTGCTTGTAAACGTGTCATCTCCCAAACCTCTGCTTACACTTATCAAGGGTACCAGAACTTGTCAGAGATTTGGGATGCATAGCTAGGCTTAAAAAGGACCTTGTGGTTGTTAGCCTAGTAAACACCTATAATGCTGTGCTGATGAGGTCAATAAAAAGGTCAAAACATGCAGGTTTGCAGCTAGTGGGGTTGGCTTTAGTTGCCTGAATGTAGCCATAAGATTTAAAAAGAAAACATCATTGGCATTTAGAGGCCATGTAGCTGAAACATTTGATGTTGTTAAGGGGTCATTTGCATATATTCCCTGGTCCTTCATTTCAAGAGGTTTAATGCATCACACAGTGAAAACTCTAGCTTGGCTGGATTTTTCTTGCAGATTTTACAGGATGAGTAGGATATGATGACTGAAGAAAACAGCCATATCATTTGTAGGCAGGAAATGCTTCATTTGTTTGGAGATAGACAACAAAATGTGAGGAGAGGAGAGGACAGGAGAGGAGAGAGAACAAACAAGCTTGGGATGAGGCATGCACAGAGTGGATGTACAGTTCAACCCGGGGACATCTGAGTACAGATGGAGACTAGAACAATCTTTGTCATTTATTTATTTTCAATAGAAAATTGGCTTGAAAAATTTGAAACCCTAATGGTCAGTAAAATTTCCAAATTAGTGTATTAAGCTATAGTGAGAATCTGAAAAAAGTAACTGTAACAATCTTGCATTAGTTTATCCAGCTGATGAAAAAAATCTTTTAAATATCCACCATACCATTCAATTTCTTAGTGCAAGAAATGTGGGCAAGGCTAAAAATATTGGGGGGACATATGCCCCAGAGTAGGGACAAATTTTAAAATTGGTTTTATAAACTTAGAAAGTTGGTACAATAATATATTTTGCATCAGCATGCATTTTTTGAAGTATATGGCATCTGAAATCCACGTCTGCCATTATTTAGTGACCTCAGTCCAAACATATTTGCCAGAAAAGCACAAAATTTATGTGGAATGGAACAAAAATGTGAGGCAAAAATCTGGATATTCTGTGAAAATCTGGACAATTGAGAGGTGTGATATCCACCATTTCTGCAGAATTATAGGTGACAGATGACAGCCTGTACAATACTTTTCTGTTTGCAAAATGAAGCCAATCTGCACTGCTAATGATTAACATTAAATGTACAGAACTACTATAATTATAATCTCTTTTATTAAACTAGAAGCTATTTCAAATATTTACTCCAAGTCTGTTTGGCAAAGACCTTGACATATAAGTAATGAAAATGAAGCATGTTATTTAGCATTAATCAAAAAGCTTAAAACCTTTTTAATAATAAATATGTCCCTGGATTCAAACAATGCATGAAGATAAAAGTGCTTGGAGCACTGTACACGTTATACAGTTTCACTTTCTGAGCAAACATTATAACTGGCATTATCTCACCACTCCAAGAAAAGGAGAGGGGATGTATTACAGCCTAACTGTTGATTACTGTTTAATAATACAAGGAGAGCACAAACTATTCACCAGTAGGCTTCTTTACCCCAGTCTCGTACATGCACACAATTAGCTCAGAATGGTTGTCTAATCCTAATAGCCCAAAACACAGCTACTACAATAACCCTGAGAGGACATAAAATGCAAAGCATTCACCTATCACTAAACTATTTTCTAAACTAGAGGAATGAGGCAAGACATCCTCATTTTCCACGCCAGCTGTGGATGTTAGTCTGCCCAAAAATCAAGTTTGCGACTAATTAAAAGTCCAGATGTCTGGGAATCTTTCTCTCTCACAATGTAAATTGTGTCAGATGCTAAGTATTCCTCCTGCAGAGAGTATTGCAAAAGGGTTCACAGGTACTGAACGGATAATGGACTCAGAACTCATGACTGGGATAGATGAAAGGGTATTATTAGCTATGAGGCTGGGAGAATAATGTAAGCCTGAGACAGAATCTCTTAACCCTGGATATTATACTCAGATACTACCATGGTATAACTATCCAACATTGTAGGAACCTGATTGACAAGAACTGAAAGTTCTTTATTTTGCTTTGGTTGCTTTTGAGTCTCCTATTGGAGTTCTCCTTGTAGTGTCACAGCTGATTTCAACTTATAAAACATATAAAGTAAGCAGCTCTCCTCCCACCACAAGACAAGCCAGAGAACACTGTGCAAGGGGATTAAACCTTTAAAACAGCATTCTGACACATTTGAAGAGGTCTCTACTGTCCAGTAGTTTTAAAAGCTGGTTTCTTAGTCTGAACCTCCCTTTGTACTAACCCATTTGTTGCTGAATGATATGGAGTAGAAGTAATGTGCTGAACATCATTCATTTTAAATATTGTTTTAAAATCAAAATAGACACTCAGCAGTCCATTGTTAAACTCCATTTTTTTTCAGGAAGGCCAAACAAATGAACAATTTGTACATAACTAAGTATAGTATACTTGGAAGTTATAGATGTCAAGACAGCAATATTTGGCCATTACATACAGCCATCAGGAACATGTTTCCCTCAAATGTGCTTGCATGGTCAATGGCAGTATAAGGCCAATGATTTCAGGCCAGTCCCATGGATGAAGAAGAGCAACTGATGCATACTTCCTATACTCTTGCTTGGTGAGGAAATTGTTGTCTTCTAAAAAAGTAGTGCTTAGGCTAAGCCATTAGAAACAGCTGCAGGTTGTTTCCTTCATACAAAGCTTTTCACGGTGTCTGCAATGTACCTGCTGTTAAATCTCTTTGCCTCAAAGGTGGTAGAATAATAACTTGTGTGTCTCATAAGGAACACTCACAATGGTCAGACAACTGCCATCTTCACAAAAGGTGGGGTTGGAGGAAAACTTCCCCTAGATGGGAGAGTACTATGAATTCTGCAGTGATTTCCCATGTGATATGAAAATAATGCAGTGATTTCCAATGCAATAATGAGCCATGAATTTGTGTTAGAGGGGTGTGACAGAGTGGGATCTACACAAGTGGCCTTCACTACTGGACTTGATTTGATGAGAGATTATGGTAAGAAATAAAAATAAAACTTGTGACCCAAGCTAATTTTGTTGCATTTAGGAACTATTCTAAGGAAAATTTCATATAACCCGATAAAGTGATAACCTGACTGAATTTCAACCCCCCCCCAAAAAAAAAACCTTAAGAATACAGTTGCCTATGCACAATTGTTCACAGATACTCTACACAATCAGGTTAATAAATGCATAAAGACAGCTGTGCCTACCAGAAATGAACTCAGAAAAAATAAATTCAAAAAACAAGCCACCCTGGAGGAATCAAAGCATAAACAGGCCCTACAACATAAGGAACAAAGTCATTGCAAAAGTCAGGAAATACAATGCTAGCAGGATAAAAACTCACTCATCAATCTAAGCAAGTACCTCAAATAGCAAATCAGGTCTGCCAAAACCAATTTTGAGGCAAAAATTGCCTCCCAGGCCAAGGACAACCACAAGGCTTTCTTTAGCTATGTCTAAAACCTCAAAGGCTGTACACAGCAATGTGTAGAGTTAATTATCAATGGAGTCACTACAAGTAGACAGAAGATATAGCAAATCTACTGGCCAACAAATTCAGCTCCACTTTTACCCCCGCTGGTCATCATGCAAGAAATATCATTGAATATACCCCCAACCATCACTAGGGAACAGGTCCTAAAAACACTCTCCAAGGTCAAGAATACCACAATTATGGGCCCCAATAATATCCCAGGATACCTCTTAAATAGCATGAAACATTACCTATCATGACTACTGGAGTCACTATAGCCTCCCATCAGGCTTTGTGCCATGCAAATGGAGAACCACAATAGTGATCCCTTTGCATAAGAGCAGGCTTTCTACAGACCTCAGAAACTACAGACCCACTAGTTTCATACTTAAAGCCATTGAAAGAATTATCACTGAAATGATTAATAATGGCATTGGAAACCTCCAGACACTGAATCCAACCTAGTGGATTTTGTTAATGGAAGATCATGCCTACTCATTTTAGTAGATTTATTTGAGAAAGTCACCAAGTTAATGGATGAGGACAAAATGGTGCATACTGCCTGCCTTGACATGGTCAAGGCATTTGATACAATAGCTCACTCGGGCATTGTAAACAAACTCATGGAATTAGGCATAAACCCCTATGTTGCATGGAAGTTAAAATAGGGGAGTACACCTCCAAAAGAGAACAGTCACTAGTGGAGTCCCTCAAGGGTCAGATCTGAGTCTGCTCCTTTTTAGCATCTACTTCGCACAAGTGAAGGCCAACATCAAGGCCCTCAGGCTGACCTAGTCTACAGATGATTACAAACTGGGAGCAGTTATAGGATTCCCCAACACACTAATATCCTTCAGGAAAGTCTAATATGGGCAAATCACTGATGACATTATCACAAGTTAATACTAAATGCCAAGAAATGTGTAATAGTACCAAAGAAGTCATCATTCTACTGTACTCGGCCCTCATCAGACACATCATTGAGTACAATGTCCCATCCAGTATGTACCTGACCAGGCGCATACAACAGCTGGAACAATAACAGATGTTCCTAACAAAAAGAATACAGAGCACTGATAACATGCCCTATGAATATCACCTCAAAGCCCTATCTGTATACTCTGTCTCCTACAGACTGTTGAGGGGTGATCTATGTTTGGCATACAAGGCTTCCCAAGATCCCACTCAGATGAACCTCTTGCATATCTGCAAAAGAAATAGCATCAGAACCACACAATCCAGGGAATTAAATATTGCTTGTGACATAAATAGGACATGTTGGAGGGACAGGTATGTGTGTCAGAGAATACCCCTTCTCTGGAACAGGCTTCCCATCTATGTGAAGCAGAATTCTTCCCTGACAAAATTCAAGCATAACCTGGACCAGTGGATGGAAATCAGAAATTCACCTCTGGTCTGTCTTTAATGAATACAGGTTCATAGGTTCATACTAGGCTATCTGCCCTAGGGCATTTATAGCCTAGCCAGAGAATGTTTGGCTTTCGCCACCCATTTTAAATTAATTTTGCTATGCCCTTTTTTGAGGTTAGTATACTGTGCCTCTGTCTAACAGTGACACAGAAGTGATACCCGGGGTAAACCTACGATCTCCCATCCACTCATCAAGATTCCTCTTGAAGAGAGTCAATGAGGGACTCTGCCTAACCTGGACTGGGATTTTATTCCAGAGTGAAGGGAGCCTCTGGGTTATGAATCTGTCCCTCCAGCATATCCTATTTATTTCTGTGCTGAGGTTCAAGTCTCTTGAGCGTGTAGCTCGATGGGATTTGGATTTTTTGAGGTGCAGCATGTCCTTTAATTCCGGGTTGGACATGGCTTTATACATCAGGCACAGGTCGCCTCTGAACAGGCGGTATGCCACTGAGTAAAGCTGGAGTTTCTTTAACTGGGCAGCATATGGCATCTGTTTGAGCCCTTTGATCCTCTTGGTGAGGTACTTTTGGCGTCTTTCCAGTTGCTGCAGGTGTTTGGTAAGGTACATCCCAAAAGGGGCATTGTTCTCGATTATGGGCCTGATGAGGGATGAGTAAAGAGGCACGATGACCTCCCCTAATCTAGATGTGAATCCCTTCATGATTAGGTGGGCTATATAAAATGTTTTTCTAACCACTTTGGCCATGTAGTTGTCAAATGAGAGATTGCTATCAACTTGGGTCCCCAGGTCCCTAATTACTTCTTCTGTACTTAATGGATTACCACCTATGTGGTAATTTGTGGGCACTGTTTTTGCCAAAGGGGATGACTATACACTTTTTGGCGTTTAGCTTGAGGCCATGGCTCTGGCACCAGTTGTCTGTTTCTATGAGGCCCTTTTGGAGGATGCTTGTGTCGGCTGGAGAGTCAATTATGGCGCCCAGTTTGCAGTCATCTGCGAACTTGGTCAGCCACAGTCCTTCTGTGTTGGCCTGTACCTCCGAGAAATATATACCGCACAAGAGAGGCCCCAGGACTGAGCCTTGTGGGACGCCACTTGTAACTGGTTTGGAGTCTGACATGGCTCCAGCAATTCTAACCATGTGGGTTCTGTCCTTAAGCCAGTTTGCAACCCATCTAGTGACATAGGGTTTATATTTTAGCTGGTGAGTTTATCTATAATGCCCGAGTGGGGTATTATATCGAAGGCTTTTGCGAGGTCCAGGTAGGCTGTGTGGACCACCTTCCCTTCGTCAATGGCCTTGGTGACTGTTTCAAAGAAGTCGACCAGGTTTAAGAGGCAGGATCTGCCCTTAACAAAGCCGAACTGGGTAGGATCCAGTGTCTGTAGGTCCCCAATATCTTTATTTATGAGGTCCATGATGATCCTTTCCATAGCTTTGCAGACCAAGCTAGTCAGACTTATGGGGCGATAGTTTCCAGGGTCCGTTGAGGCACCACCTTTGTGGAGAGGGACTACTGTTGCTGTACGCCACTCTTTGGGTACATATTCTGTAGTAAGGCTGAGATTGAATAGTAGTTTTATGTTTGGGTTTAGCTCTTCTTGGAGTTCATGTAGGACGCAGCCCGGGACACCGTCTGGTCCCATTGATGCTGTGTTTTTTGCTTTGGAGAGGGCGGCCCTTACCTGAGCATCTGAGATGTCAGGGGGGCAGCACTCTGCTGGGATAGATATTTTCCCTTTTGGTTGGGAGGGGGGGGAGAAGTTTGCACTGAACCTGTCAGCTAGGATGTTGGCAATGTCTGTGGGTTCGGTGTATTTTTTGTCATTTTGGACTAATTCTGAGCATATCTGGGAATTCCCACCCAGGTTCCTAACATAACTAAAGAAAGCCTTGTGATTATCCTTAGTGTCCTGTGCAATTTTTCTCTCGAAGCTGGGCTTACTGATCAGATATGCCTTCCCTTTTTGGGATTTTGCTCTATCATGTAGTAGCTTCCTCCTTCTATTGTACAGTTTGTTTATGGCTGGGGTCCACCAGACAGGACATCTGCCTTTGGAGGATTGGGTCTTGGTTTTATTTGGGATTGCATGATCCATGCATTCCTGAAGGTGTTCATAGAATGCATTTATAAAGGATTCTGCGGTCTGGGCCGTATTTTCCACAGGCCTGGGGGCTTTAAAGGATTCCACCTCGGTTTTGAGGAGTGTGAAATTTGCTTTAGAGAAGTTTTTCACTGTGGTTTTCTAGGCAGGGGGTGGGGTCGGGATGTGAATATCCAGTGAGATCAGTTTATGGTCTGATCTTACCAGTGAGGGATACACTTCTGGTCTGGAGCATAGAGTCCCCATGTTGGTGATGATCAGGTCCAGTATGTTTTCCCGTATTGTGGGAATGGTAACAAGTTGTTCCATAGCATTTGAGTGTATGAATTCTAGGAACCTTTGGGCTAGGGTGTTGGAGCTAGAGTAATGCTCCCAGTCTATGTTTGGGTAGTTGAAGTCACCCTATATAATGGTGTTTGGAGAGACCTTCATGTTTTCCAGTGTTCTCTGGAAGGCCGAGTGCGGTTCCTGGGTTTGGGAGGGTGGTCTGTAGCAGGCTATAAACTGGAAGGCAGTTTTACCCACTGTTAGTTGCACATAGATAGTCTCTGATGCTTCGTGCTTTGCCACCAACCTGGAGGTGTGGGTATCTTTGATGAATATCGATACTCCCCCTCCTTTTGTGGTTCGGTCCAAGTTTTGGGGCTGAAAAGCATGGTGTGAGGTATAACCTGGTAGTGCTGGGGTGCTCTCGGGAGTCCGGAACTAGGTTTCTGTTACTGCACAGATATCGATGTTCTCCATTCTAAGGAGAGTTTCAAGTGCGTGCATCTTGAGGTTTAGACTTCTGGCGTTGAGTAGCATTACTCTTAGTTTCTTATCCCTGTAAATGTTTGACAAAGGCAACCTGTAAATGTTTAACAATGTTTTACACATACCCCTAAAAATAACCTCTAGGGCGACAAACATGTTAAGTACATTTGGGATGCATGGCTAGGTTTAAAAACGCCCTGTGATCATTAGCCTAGTATATATGTATGACCCTATAAGAAAATTAATGCAAGTCTTTTAAGTCAGCACTGGACAGAGTAGCTGTCAATGTCAGTCTTGAAAAGCCATTTGCATTCCCATTTAGAGTAGGTTTTCAATACTTGTTTTTACATTTGTGTGCAGATAGTTCTAGGACACAGTACTCAGTTTTACTTGCAACCAAAGAAGGAATAAGTGTAGGTGGTTCAGGAATTGATATCAGAGAGTGATGGTCTGTTAGAAGTGTAAACATACATCTATAAAGACAGCAATAGGATTTCCAAAGACCAGAAATGATTCCCATTGCTTCTATCCATATATGGGTGTAGTTATTTTCTGCCGCACTTAATCTCTGTGATACTCAAGTAATGTATCTGTGATCGTGTAATGACATAATGTGAAACAAAACCACTACCACTGCATATGGAGAGGTTTCACACATCAGCTGTGTAGTAAGGAAGGACTAAAATACTAGAAGAACTTTAAATCTGTCAGGGAGGTCTTAGCCTTGTGAAATATAATGCCACAGTTTTCTCTTACTACTAAGCACCTCACTCAGAGAGGCCTCATAATTGTCACTACTTGGGGAGTACACTTTTAATAATGATTAAACAACCCCCAAAAAGAGTTGAGTTGGCTCATGTTTGACAAGGAGACATCACAACAGAATTGGCTTAGCTGGGGCCTTACAGAATCCAATGATATCAACAGCATTGCACTGAAATTCAACAGAATGATTAAGAAAAGAACCTACAGTCTGTACTATCTTTGTCAGATAAAAGCAACACCCAAATTCATCTGTTGTTTTTTTCTGTGATAAAAAGTAAAGGAAAACTGCATTTCTGACATACCACTTAGAATTTTTCAGTGGCCCTCTAAGCAAAGTTAACACTAAACTAATCACAAAAGTCAGTCAGCAGGGTTGTTAAAGTTCCTTGTGCATTACAGTGGTCAGTAAATTCTTTTGACCTTTTATCAGTGTTTATCTGTACATAGGGTTGCCCCAAATAAGTCTTATTAAATCTGTGCATTCCAAAAAACTCTGTGAAAAAAAATTCTTAGTAAGTAATGGGTTTACTATCTACACTTAATGAAGAGTTAAATCTGACCTTAAAATCCCTACAGATCCTAATGTAGTCATGTTTTAAGAACTGGAGCAATACTGTGGCTCAATCAATGTAAGCATTTCCTTCTAAAACTGTTACACTAAATATGTGCCCCAAGCCAACTTCTACCTTGGGCCTTAAACCATGAAGTACAGATCTGCTTATGGCCTGACGATATTTTGGTTGACCGTCACTCGATGTTCCATTTCAGAATGATTCCTCTAATGCTTCCCAGTCTGTTCTCAAAAAAAAGGATGTCTTTTTTTGGTGCTGCCACATTATCTCTTCATTTTCCAACCATGGATTTCAGCTAGTTTAATGAAATCTTTACTAGATGTGACCATCTAATCAGGATTGTGAAAATTCCTTTTTCACAATACAAAGCAAAGCTGTGACCTGCCCATTTAGCTCCACTCTGACTTCTGCACTCTTCATTATGTATCTTCTCAAAGTTATTTTAGTAGGCCCAAGTGGCAGATACTGAAAACATTGATTTATTCAAATTCAGGAAATAGAGAAACTGCTGTTCTGGTGTCAAGCTCCATTTAAAATGGCTGACTTTCCATTAACCGAGCTGACAGTAACTATTTGAACTGCTGACCATTAATAGGATGTGGTGTGATAAAAATCTTCACCGGACAGGTCATCTTTATCATCCTGTTCTTGTTGAACACCTTGCACTTCTCTCTTCCTATTTCACTACTCTGCACCTTTATATTTTTCACCCTTCCTCATGTTGTTAGTTGCCTGCTTGGTGGTCTCATAGGTGTACTCAGTACCAATTTGTTTTACATACTGCTGACACTCTTAATTCTTTGCACAAGTGCTCAGCTGCACAGTGCCTGCATTTCCTACAAAGGTAACAGTCATGATTCCAGAGTGTTTTGAGTTTGATGTCAGAGGGCATTGTGTGTTCTGTAGGTGATATATGCAGCTATATAGCTTCTTTTGAAATTGCATTTTCAGTGTCCGTTTGAAGCATTATGTTTGTTTCTGTCATAAGTGCTTCTGTATAGTTTATAAAGAGACTATAAACCAATCTATTAAGAAGGGTGTCATATTGTTGTTGTGTCTTTCAGCTTATTTAGGGGTCGTCACAGCTGAACTCCGGTCCGCTAATGTTTGGTAGTGGATTTTTACGTGCCGAGTTACCAGCCCTGACGCACAACCTTCAACGAAGGCGTGCCCATTCATGCATGCCTCCACACAGAAGACGCTCTAGCTTAGAATCAAATGGGACAACGTCTTGCTGTGAGGCAACAACGCTACCGCAGCACCACTACAGTGGGTAAGAAGGGTGTCATGTAATGCCTTAAATTCACAGAGTTCAGCCAGTTGTTTAAGAAATGTGACAAAGTGGGCTATGATCTCACATTCTTCTTGGTTTCTTTTACAGAAGTGAAATATTTTTGCTACAAAGAGGAGTTTGAGAAAAAAAGAGTTTCTAGAACCTTTACAATCTCACTAAAACATATGCTAATAATTTGTAAGGTTGAACTGCTGACATTACATTTAAAAATCTGCTATGTTTTTGCTATCTTCACTTCTTTTTGCTAGAGCAAGGAATTCAAAATGTTGTGTGTAAAGCTTTAACAAAATATCACAACAGACCAGTAAAGGCTGATATTCCTTACCCTCTTCTCACTTTTCCCTGAGTTGTTACTAATAATTATTATTATTTTTTAATTAGCACACTGTCATATGCTCCCTTTGCCTACTTTACAAGTATTTTTCTGATTGAGCAACATGTGATTTTCTACCAGATGAAAAAAAAAAAAACATGTTTTCATAGTTTTCCACCTCCGTGAGGTTTCACAAAGTGGACAGTTATCACCAGTCTAGTATAGCTTGTCCATTTCTTAGTGTTTAGTAAACTGAAGAGAATACAGAATATGTACTAACTTGCTCCTTTCAGATCAATTACATGTTTGTACACAAAACCAGTTCAGAATGGCTGCCTAATCCCAGCAGCCTCAAGCACAGCAATTATACTAGTCACAAAAGGTAATAAAATGCACAACAGAATGTTTAATCTCCAGTGAGTTTTCAAATTTCATCTGTTTGATAAGCATAAAATAGGCCAGGAAATTGTTTATTCCTATTATATTTAAATGTATAGCTAGTGTCATCCATGTGGAGTAATGAAGCCTGATTATGACCCAGACAATCTGTGTTCAATTGGTGGCTCAAATGCTGGGGGATGAGAGGTAGTAGTGATAAGTCTATGCCTGCTCACACGTTTCAGGGCAGAGGATGAGGTGCATGTGTCCTGGTGTCCTTCCCCTATTAGGATCTCCAGTGAATACTGGAAACCACATGGGTGCATTCTCTCTTGGGGGGTCAGGATATACTGAGGGGTTGCATTACTTGTGGAAATGAGGGGCACACGTTCACCAAGGTCCATTGCATATTGAGCACAGAACATGCCATTGGGCATGTACAATGGTGACAATTAAGCCTTAAGAGCCAAATCTCTGATTCCCTGAAGGATAGATGATGGTGCCACTTCGGACACTCTTCACTCACCTCCTCAGGAGAAATGAATGAGTGATACAAGTCTAGGAAAAGAATGGATCAACTGGGTGGGTTTGGGGAGGAGTAATAGTCAGTGGGGAACTGGGAGCAAAATACATTAAAATAAAAGAAGTATATGGGAAATATATGAAATATGTCTTTATGTATTATTCTCCCATAACTACAACACAGTCTAGCAATGCCAAGAAATCATTCATTAGAGCTGGGAATCCATTATTTTTTACTCATGTTATACAATGGGTATCACTAGTCTCATGATAATCTGCTGCTATACAATGGGAATCACTAATCTCATTATAATTTAATGTTATACAATGGATATCACTAATTTCATGATAATCTGCTGTTTCACAATGGGCATTAGTTACCGCATGATAATCTACTTTTATACCATGGGAATCACTAATCTCATGGTAATCTGCTGTTATACCATGGGTATCACTAACTTCATGATAATCTGCAGTTATACCATGGCTATCGCTAATCTCATGATAATTTGCTATTATATAATGGATATCACTAATCTCATGATAATATGATGTTATAATAATGGATATCACTAATCTCGTGATAATCTGTTGCTATACAATGGGCATCTATAAGTGCATGATAATATGCTGTCTTCTTATTTACACAAGACTGTCTTAAAATAATGAACCCTGTTCTATGTACAACAACCTGACATGAACTTTGGTGCATCTCTCTGCTCCTTGCTGCTTACAAACTATTATGCATTACATAAGGGCTGCATTTATTAAAAAAAAGTGAGCAACTAATAATTTTGCAGTATATCTATTTCAGTCCAGTAAAAAAGTATGGCAACACACAAACCAGGCAGTATATTGAATAATTCAACCATATAATATGATTTAAAAGATTTTAATGAAGGAGGTAACCGCTTTCACATCACAGCTTCATCAGACCAAAAAACCTTCAGAGTATAGTCCATTTAAATACAGTGCATCAGCCAATCAACATATAGACCGCTTAATTACATTGATTTAAAGTGAAATTAGCAATGATCTCTGTATAAAATCATTCAATAATAATAATAAAAAACATGTATAATATATAAAATATATAACATTTGCATATATATATATATATATATATATATATATATATATATATACACACACACACACACACACACACACACACACACACACACACACACACACACACACACACACACACACAAAGAAACCTATATAGTACATAGAAGTGCATGTCAGCTTACATCCATAGAGGATGTATATTATTTCATTTTACTGACAGTCTTCTTGATTTTAAAGTGGGCTTAACAGAGGCACTTTCATTTAAGCCCTTCCCTCTATCTGCCCTAAATCTTATAATCCATTTGACTTCCTTGCTCTCAGTCATATTCCTAATATCCCCTTCTCGGACTATAGGTGTAACCCTATCTATGACCATAAACCTAAACCCATGGTCATTTCCTGATATCAACACATGCTTGGCTAGGGCATTGTTGGCTGTCCTAATTCTCATGTTATAGACATGTTCTCTCATCCTCTCTCTCTCAGGGACCTGTCCATTTTGGCAACATAAAACGATTCACATGTTGTGCACTTGGCAAGATAAACCACATGAGATGTCTTGTAATTGACATTAATTTTAAATGTATATTGTTGACCTGTATCTGGATGTATAAATAACCCAGTAGTATCAACATAGCAACAACAATTGCAATTCCCACATGGATGCATACCAGTTGCTCTTTCAGTACATCTACTGCCCTACTTGGGATGGCATAAAAGCCTTTTCAGGTTACATTTATTTTTAAAAAGGAAGGTGGGATGTTCTCCATCAACCCCCCTGACCTCTGGATCTGTAGTCAACACACGCCAGCTCTTATTATCTTATTAATAATATTCATGATCAGTTTAATATCTGTGGTTTAGAACATGGATATTTTAACTTGGCTAGATGCAAATGTATTATTAGGGTAAGTTGCATCATCACTTACAAAACAGTAATATGGTCTAGCTCTATCTAGCCTAAGATTATCAAGTTCCACAAGGTTCCTCTCTATTTCATGAGGTTTATAACCCCAACTATTTATGAAATCCCTCTTCTGAGGCATTCAATATGGAGGCTCTCATCCCTTGCCCCCTAATAACATTTCTAAATATATACTGGGGATGCATGGTGTCTCTATACAACAAAGTGTTCTTATAACACTGTTTTCTATATACCCCAGTATTAATACAACCATTCCCAAGTCTTTCCAAATAGACATCCAGGTATTCTATCCTGTCACTATAATAATTCATAGTGAATTGTAGATATGCAAATGTTTCATTCAGTTCCACCAGGAACCTTTCCAGTTCTGTGGCTGTACCTGCCCATACTAAAAAGAGGTCATTGACAAAACATCGAGAGAATTTAACATGAAGTGGATACATATCCATCTTGAATAATGTATCCTCCTCCCACAGTGCCATGAACATGTTGGCGTATCTATTGACACACGAGGTGCCCATAGCTACGCCATCCCGTTGAATTAAGTGTAGTTGTTGAATGTAAACACATTGCTCTCTAATATGACCTCCAAGAATGAGCAGATCAAGTCTATATGTTCCTGCCTGTATTCACTATGTCTATGTAAATACGTCTTCACTGACTGAACACCTAACTCATTAGGTATGATGGTAAAAAGAGACTGGACATCCAAGGTAACCAGATAGTAGCCTGGATCCAGTGCTACTGAGCCACTATACTGATACAAGTCAACCACAAATTGTTTAGTATCTTTGAGAATGTAGTTATTTTTATCTAAGATAGGTCACAGCCATTTCTCTACATACAGTGAGAACGGCTCAGTGGCCCATCCTCTCCCAGCCACTATCGGTCTCATAGGTGGATTATAGCCATCCTTATGAATTTTGGGAAGGCCCTGTATAATAGGGAGCAAATGATATGCCACTTTCAAAAAGTTATAAAGGCCAATGTCTATTAATTTACTTCTTAGTAGATCTTCCAGCATGGACTGAATTCTCTCCTGTATAGAATGTATTTCATCTATGCTAATATGATGATAAAACTGGTCATTAGTTAGCATAGTTTCCATGTTCCTGATATAATCTTCCTTATCTATGATAACTACAGGACCTCCTTTATTGGCAGTTCTAATCATGATGGAATCATCATTCTGCAACCCTTTCAAAGCTGTACGTTCATTAAAATTCAAGTTGTATCTCAAGTTCTTATGAATTCTCTTATTATCATAATATTTGTACAGGTCAACCTCTACCATCTTATTAAATGCATCTACTAAAGGATGAGGGTTAGGCATATACAAGCTAAGCCTCTTGAAAATACACTCATGACTATTTAACTGATTACAAAACTCAAGTTTGAGCATAACAAGGCCTAGAATTCAGTCCAGTGGCTGGGAGAGGATGGGTCACTGAGCCGTTCTCACTGTATGTAGAGAAATGGCTGTGACCTATCTTAGATAAAAATAACTACATTCTCAAAGATACTAAACAATTTGTGGTTGACTTGTATCAGTATAGTGGCTCAGTAGCACTGGATCCAGGCTACTATCTGGTTACCTTGGATGTCCAGTCTCTTTTTACCATCATACCTAATGAGTTAGGTGTTCAGTCAGTGAAGACGTATTTACATAGACATAGTGAATACAGGCAGGAACATATAGACTTGATCTGCTCATTCTTGGAGGTCATATTAGAGAGCAATGTGTTTACATTCAACAACTACACTTATATTCAACGGGATGGCGTAGCTATGGGCACCTCGTGTGTCAATAGATACGCCAACATGTTCATGGCACTGTGGGAGGAGGATACATTATTCAAGATGGATATGTATCCACTTCATGTTAAATTCTCTCGATGTTTTGTCAATGACCTCTTTTTAGTATGGGCAGGTACAGCCACAGAACTGGAAAGGTTCCTGGTGGAACTGAATGAAACATTTGCATATTTACAATTCACTATGAATTATTCTAGTGACAGGATAGAATACCTGGATGTCTACATGGAAAGGCTTGGGAATGGTTGTATTAATATTGGAGTATATAGAAAACAGTGTTATAAGAATACTCCGTTGTACAGAGACAGCATGCATCCCCAGTATATATTTAGAAATGTTATTAGGGGGCAAGGGATGAGAGCCTCTAGATTGAATGCCACAGAAAAGGGATTTTGTAAAGAGTTGGCTGGTTTAAAAAAGAGGTTGAATGACAGGGGTTATAAACCTCATGAAATAGAGAGGAATCTTGTAGAACCTGATAATCTTAGGCTAGATAGAGCTAGACCGTATTACTCTTTTGTAAGTGATGATACAACTTACCCTAATAATACATTTACATCTAGCCAAGTTAAAATACACATGTTCTACACCACAGATATTAAACCGATCGTAGATATTATTAATAAGAACTGGCGGGTGTTGACTACAGATCCGGAGGTCAGGGGGGTTGTTGGGGAACATCCCACCTTCTTTTTTAAAAATAAATGTAACCTGAAAAGGCTTTTATGCCATCCCAAGGAGGATAGTAGATGTATTGAATGAGCAACTGGCATGCATCCATGTGGGAATTGCAATTTTTGTTGCTATGTTGATACTACTGGGTTATTTATACATCCAGATACAGGTCAACAATATACATTTAAAATTAATGCCAGTTGCAAGACATCTCATGTGGTTTATCTTGCCAAGTGCACATGTGAATGGTTTTACGTTGGCAAAATGGACTGGTTCCTGAGAGAGAGGATGAGAGAACATGTCTATAATATGAGAATTAGGTCAGCCAACAATGCCCTAGCCAAGCATGTGTTGATATCACAAAATTATCAAGGGTTTAGGTTTATGGTCATAGATAGGATTACATCTACAGTCCGAGAAGTGGATATTAGGAATATGACCGAGAGCAAGGAAGTCAAATGGATTATAAGATTTAGGGCAGATAGAGGGAAGGGCTTAAATGAAAGAGCCTCTGTTAAGCCCACTTTAAAATCAAGAAGACTGTCAGTAAAATGAAATAATATACATCCTATATGGATGTAAGCTGACATGCATTGCTATGTACTATATAGGTTTCTTTGTGTGTGTGTGTATGTGTGTGTGTGTGTGTGTGTGTGTGTGTGTGTGTGTGTGTATATATATATATATATATATATATATATATATATATATATATGTATGCAAGTTTTATATATTTTATATATTATACATGTTTACTATTATTATTATTATTATTATTGAATGATTTTATACAGAGATCATGGCTAGTTTCACTTTAAATCAATGTAATTAAGTGGTCTATATGTTGATTGGCTGATGCACTGTATTTAAATGGACTATACTCTGAAGGTTTTTTGGTATGATGAAGCTGTGATGTGAAAGTGCTTACGTCCTTCATTTAAATCTTTTAAATCATATTATATGATTGAATTCTTCAATATACTGCCTGGTTTGTGTGTTGTCATACTTTTTACTGGACTTATTTTTCATTTTGTTGGCACCAGCACATTTGCCTTCTGTGCTGTGATCTTATATCTTTCTATTTTACATATCTATTTCAGTGTCTAACAGTATATCCAACCTATTGGACTTATTTAAAAAATCTGGAAAAATTGTCTACATAAAATACATTTTATGCAGTAAATTAGAAGTGTCCAAAGGTCTGCACTTGAGCATATTGTGCTTGGTACTTGGTACTCCGCTGAGAATCATCAATGATTGGTCAGTGTCTTGATTCATGACATCACAGAGTATGGCCACTGCATTACAATATTCAGCAGGGTATGGTTACTGACTTCATCTGCTGATCGTCCTGCAAGTATTCTGGTTTGCAGGAAAGAGGGGGGCAGGGCTATCGACCAGTAGAAGCACATTTATCCACAAATACATTTTTATGCACTGAAAATGTATACTATTATATGCACTTGTCACTTAATTTACTTGAGACATGGTTTTAGGTAACATCAGTAGCACAACTAATACAATTTTGAGTAACAGTCTGTGAATTTTGGACAGTAATAAAATTATGGTAGCAAATTTGCTTGCTAGTAAGCAGTACTGTCAGAAAAGTAAAAAGCAGCATGTCTTGCTTGTATTTATTATTTATTTTATTTTATTTTATCTGTCCTTTATTGACCAGGTAGTCCCATTAGGCTATTGCTCGTGACAATTCTCTCCTGATCGTTGGATGCATATTGTCATACTTTTAACTGTGGACAAATTTACTGCTAGATAAGAATTCAGTATTACTGTAATATTTGACTGCAGTTAACACACAATTAAAGATCAGATGCAATGAAAATGCATGACATTTACAGTAAAGCAGTCAACATATTTAAAATAATGAAAAAAATGTAATTGTAAATGTACTTGTCTAAATTCATCATTTCTCATCTACCCCCTCCAGTCTGACTGCTTGGCACTCAGCTATTTTGCAAGAGCAGAAGTCATGATTTTGATATGCTGCTTAAAATGTTTTTATATCCATGATTTATATGATAAACAATGTTCTGCTCTAACATCCCATTAGTCTGATTTAAGAGAACATAACGTAACCTATATTATATTTCATTTTTACTTAGGCCATTTGACTGAAAGCAAATCGATAAAACACATTTGTATGTAAATTCTCCATAATATAAATCTTATAAAGGAGCTGACATTTGTACATATTTTTGCAGAATGTAAGTCATCCATGCATTTATCATGGGGGAGCACAACACCACCAAACACACACACACACACACACACACACACACACACACACACACACACACACACACACACACACACACACACACACATGCATATACACATCCTTAGTGATGTATATTTTCACTTCAAGGTTACACATCTGGCAGTAAAGGAAAACACTCTGTTTTCTGTGCAAATACAAATATTTGTCTCTTACTACAAGGCTTTGTGACACCTGTGTGAGACTATATAAGCTGAATTGGTGTGAGAGTCCCAGCACCATTTCAGTCAAATTATTTTTCAGCTATTTGTTTACAGTCAGATAGCCCTCGGACCTTTGATATCCAGTCTTAGAAGTAGCTTACATTTCCAGTTGAGAAATTACCTTAGTTCAAAATACTAATAAAAACTTTGAAAATAATGACACAGGCAGCCTACTTTCTAAAATACTGCCCTCAAGGTAGGCTATATTGAGCAATATGAACCATCTGGAAACACTGTGAATTTCCTTCTGTGGTATCTTGCCTCAGATTACCTTTGGGTAGTGTGGTATTTCCCAGGAGTTGTCTTCCTACTGTATATTAGTACTAGCTTATGAAGGAGTGTCAGCTGATGCGATTACATTAGTGGAAAGAGATGCATAGGATTTTTGAAGAATAAGGTATGTTTATAGGTTAATGCAGTTTAAATAATTTAATTAAGAGGTTCTCACAATAAGTCCGCACTGTATTATATAAAAGCTATAAATGCAATGAAGTCAAGTGAAAAAGGTGTTTTTACTGAAAGACTGCATCTTCCAAAAATAGACAGCATTTATATTAAGGCAGCTATATGACATGGCATTTAATGTGTGATGTATGCCAATATTCTAAAAATACTTGTTTGTCTTTTTTAGGAGCTATGGTTAAAAGTATTTTTAGACAATATGAAGGGAGTGAAATTCATTTCTTCTCAAGAAGGACATCATGTAGTTCAAAAATGATAGTTCTGAATTCACCAAAGAAAGAAAAAAGGCAAATATTTGTTTTTTGTGCATGTCTTAGTATCTGTGTTTTCTCCAAGTAATGGAAATGTCAGTAATGATTAAAATAAGTAGCAGCCTATGTGTGGTAACAGCTTTTAACAGGAGCTGTGGGGAAAGGGTTGCCCACCATATAAAGCATTCATTTCAGACAAAGACCTTTCAAATCTCTTGATTGCAGTTTTGAATATTCAAGTTGAGATGTTTAGTACACTCCTTCACTAATATAAGGGACTTACCACCTCCACTGCATATACAACACTTTAGTATCCACAAATAATTCAGCAACATCATACCACCTCTTATCAGCCTCATTTCATTATGCTTTCAAACCCCTCATATATCTCCATTTTACTACTACTCCTCCTCAACTTATCCTATATTTACTACCTCACCCAACCCATTAATACCTACCACTCACAACCCTTCCACGTAACCAACCATCTTACCTCATCTCTCTCATATTCACACACCCCGATTTCTCCCCACCTACATCCTATAAAAAACCTTCTACTTTTTCCTTACAAACTTATTACCTCTCATAAACATTCTACCCCTGTAGTAACTAGCAAACCCTTCAGAATCATAATAGAGCCCAATCTATACTCTAAACAGTCCAATTACCTCTCTAAATCAATCATATCTGATTACCATTCTATTATCAGGAGATATCCATCCTAACCCTGCCCCCCCACCTCAACCACTATAGATAAGTCCATATTACTTACTTCTCTAAACTCCCAAAGTATAGTTAACAAAATCCCAAACCTCCATGCCTGGCTTATACACAATAAACCTGACATCCTATCCATCTCTGAAACATGGTTAAAACCCCACATAAAAGACTCTGAAATAATTCCTCCCAACTATTCTATCATTAGAAAAGATAGATTCCACAAAAAAGGGGGGAGGAGTAGCTCTCCTATACTCATCCTCCTTGTCAGTGACTCCCTATAACAAACCTACTCCTCCATTACTTCAAGTTAACAAACACAAGCACATATGTATAGCTTCCCTCTACATCCCCCCAGGTGATAATATTTCTACACTTGAAGACATCCTCTCCTGGCTCTCCACCAGCATTAGCAATGAAACAATAATCTTAGGAGACATGAATATCAACTGGTCCTCCATTCAGTCTCCCTCAAACCCACTTAATATCAACCTCTACAATTTTTCACAGCTAATCAACTCTATAACCCGCCCCTCAAAAAACCTCTCTAGTGGTAGTATTCTAGACTGGATTTTAGTCTCTCATCCCCATTATTTCTCTGACAGTGGTACTCTTCCCGATCCTCTTAGTGACCACTTACCCATCTTCACACATCGACTCCCCTTACCCCTACATCGTATTCACAACTATATTACTATTCGTAACCAAAAAAACTTTAACCCAACGACCTTTTCTAACTCTCTAAAAGCAATAAATTGGAATAGTCTAAAAACACTATCTCTAGATAATGCGGTAGTCCACTTCAACTCAACCTTCTTAAACCTTCTAGACTACCATGTTCCCTTAAGAACAAAAAGAATAAAAATTAAAACTGCCCCTTGGCTTACCAAAAATACACTAGCAACCATGCGACACAGAGATAAAGTGTGGGCACACTACCAGAAAAATAGGACCCCCCCATCCATAACGAATACAAAACACTTTGAAATAAAGTAAAAAAAGCTCATCATCACTGATCAACAAAATTACTTCTCCATACTCCAAAACAATAATAAAACAAACCCTCAGAAATTCTGGAAAGGAATCTCCACTCTCCTTAATCCTAACAAACCAGATACCCCCACCCAAGACCCTAATGCTCCCGACATAGACTTGGCTACCCAATTTAACTCTTTGTTCATTGATTCTATTTCCAAACTAACCTCATCTTTCTCTAACATCACTACACTCTCCCATTCTCCCCCATCCTCCTCTACTAACACTCTACCCTCCACTGCTACTCCCCCCCATTCTTATCTACTAATTCTCTACCCTCCACCTCTTATTCTACTCTCACTTCCTCTTCATCTCTATCACCCCCAATCCTGTCTCCCATCTCTAAACTCCTAGAAAAGTGTATCCAACTTCAACTCCTACCACATCTCTTAGACAATCACCTACTAACTCCCACTCAGTATGGTTTCAGACCAGACCACAGCACTATGACAGCCCTCCTCTCCTTCCTTGAAACTGTAAACAAAGCCCGGGACTCTGGTCATATTGTTTCTACCCTACTATTTGACCTCTCTAAGGCCTTTGACACTATCTCTCACAACCTACTTTTAACTAAACTCTCTAAGCTTAACCTATCTCCTTCCTCTCTGAACTGGTTCTCCAGCTACTTATCCAATAGATATCAAGCAGTAAAATGGACAAAGGCCACCTCCTCATTCCTTAATACTCCAACTGGAGTTCCCCAAGGTTCCATACTGGGTCCCCTCCTCTTTAATATATTTATAAATGACTTCCGCAACTCTATCCCTTTCTCAAATATCATCCAATACGCAGATGATTCAACTATTATCTGTTCTGCCACATCTATCCCTACACTCCTAAGGCTTACTCAAGATGCTTTCTCAACCACTGAACAATGGATGAATAAAAATCACCTAGCACTCAATGCCTCTAAAACCAAATTAATAGTATTCACTCCCTCTAAAGTCACCTCTTTCGACACAAACACATTCTCTATTACTAGTCATAATAATACAACTCTGGAACTGGTATCAAAGACCAAGTTACTTGGGGTCCAAATTGATAGTCAGCTCAAATTCATCTCCCACTTACAACTAAACAAAAAATCAAAAACTAGATATGCTCTACCGACAAAATCATTATCTTACACCTGCCACTAAAATCACTTTCTCTACGTCTTTTCTTATCCCCTCCCTTCTCTATGGAGCTCCACTCCTAGCTTATCTACAATCCTCCATGAAAACACAACTGTCCTCCTGCTACAACAAAATCGCCAAGTTTGCTACCAGCCATAAGTTCTCCACTCACCACTGTTCCTCTCTCCACAAACTGAAATGGTTAGAACTACCCAATCATCTCACCTATACTCAACTTACTCTTGCACACAAGCTCATTTTCAATCCCTCCCTCTGTCCTTCCCTTTCCTCTGCCTTTAAAATGCACCTACCTGACAGAGTACTAAGGTCTAACAACCAAAATCTATTAGAAGTGTACAAACCAACTCATCCCCCAGGCAAACATCTTCTATCCTATGGTCTAGCATGTCTCTGGAACTCCCTACCTCCATCCATTCGTACCACTTCTAATCGCTTTATTTTCAAAAATCTCTTCACTCACATCTAATATCCCAGTGGGAATGCTCCTGCTCCCACCCCACATAACTTATGCTGCCAATTTCCGTCTTCTTTTCTTTCCCCTCTTTACACAAGCAATCTCCTGTTACCATCTCCCCCAACTCATACATCCCTGTAATTACTAAGCTGTTTGCAAAGTATGCATTAGGTTGCACCTCTTAAGTGTAAGCTTCCTAATATGTATTGGCTCCTCAGTATTTATTTTGTAATGATCCTTTACTAGTCTGTATCACCTGTAATGTTCATCACTAGTCTGTACTGTTTGTAATGCTTGCTCTAGTCTATAACACTTGTAAAATTATAATCTATAAATTATTGTAACCTTGATTGTTTTGTAGCTAAAATCTATTGTAACCTTGATTGTTTTGGAGCTTTTCTCCCCAGGACTCCATTGAAAATGGGTTCATATTGGCCCAATGGACTATCCTGGTAAAGCAACTGCAAATAAATAAATAAATAAAATAAATAGTATTTTTTGGGAAAGCTGATGAAAATTAGTCAATAATAGAAAGTGTCTTTTAGTTATTAACCAAGTCTTGGAAGTACCTTGAGGTGAAAGATCGTTTGAGTATTTTCAAGGAACCTTGAGTTTTCCAGATCTTTCTATATGCATTTTTTTCAGTGCCATAATATCTTCATTTCTGAAACAAAAAGGTTAATGTTGCTATAAAATGTCAGGATCATAATTCCTTCTTGAGTGTTAAAGTTAAGGCTTGGGTTAGTATGAAGTACAATGCAGATAACGTGAAAACAGGTTTACAGATATTGATCATTTTGTTAGTTCTGGTAGTGATACTGTTTTGTGTAGTCACATATTCAGAGGTGTGGTTCACTCCAAGAAGATGAACTGTACTCTGGGAGCAGGATCCCTGAACACACTCACACACTGCACTTAAAAGGTCTCATTTCATTGGCTACTTCCTGCTTTAACACACAACCTTTCACGTGTTAATGCATGCTAATTTTCATGACACCTAGATATAATACAGTAAACCATGTTTTAAATAGAGTGGGTTCAGAAATTATTCATTAAATTTTCTAACCAGGAAGTATTGTTCATTAAAACAGAAATAAATCAAATAAGGATTTCATTGACATGTCTGGAGAATTCTGTAGATATATAGCCAATGTGGAGGAGATTATAAAAACAGACATATAGAAACCTTTTTGAGTAGTCTATCAATAATTTATTTTCCTGGGAAAGTCAAAGGTGATGAAGCGGAGGAAATAGACTGGACAGCATAGTAAACGCTTAGCCAACAGGCAGAAGCAGTATATCTGTAATGTGAGCTGCTCTATTATTAAGCTCCAGGAAGGAGACCATTTCTATATTTTAATTCTGCCCATGATGACACATGGTTATCAAAATGACACCTGGTGCTGTAACATATTCATGTGGTCGCACATCAGCTGCCTGAATATTCTAACCGAAACCTAGGTCATCTTGGGGAAATTTGCAAGTGCCTGAAATTAATGAACTATAGGCATTAGAAAAGGTCACCTTAGCAAGAAATAGCAGTTTAAATGAAGAAAGCCCATTTTATTAATCAAACAGTTTTATATGAGCTATGACTGATGCCTGCCTACAGAACAGCGCATCCAGTCATAACAGTTCCTACTGCGAAGCCACTGCTATAATAAGTGCAATGATCAGTAATATTTAGAATTAATTTTGGCACATCACTGGGTATATTTATCAACAGTGAGTTGTGCTTGTTGCTAGAGCTTCAGTGGTGTATGCATTACTGGGCAGCAGAATGAACACTGCTGTGGCTGTTGCTATACAAGGTGTTAATTGGTGATGACTGTGCTGCTGTATGCTAGAATGTGTTTGGTCAGCACTGCACCCTTCCTGCTTCTTCTATACTACTACTATTAATTCATTATTTATAATTCAATTAAATCTTTAATTAATCATACGAGGATGATATATATTTTATTTGTCTCACTCAGTTACTTTTTGTCTCCTATTATTGCTTAATTTGAGTGTTTATTTATTGTTTGTAACAAGACAAGTATACTGGTTCCAAGAAACTATTTTAGGTGTGATCTGAACTGGTATGCTAACTATAAAAGCAACTATTACAGAATTACATATCACACGGGATTACATTGCATTGCACAGACATACCTAAAATATGTCTGTGGTATCAGTCAAGTTAAATTGTGCAAAAGAGAAGTATATGGTAACAAACAATGTCATAAATACTTAAATGTTTACTTAAGCCAGCATCCAGAGTGTTGCCTGTATTGTGAAGGAAACTCTTAGAAGGCATGTAAACCCGAATGGTATTAAAACTCTTTTAAGTTTCTTTTAACTGCTGAATTAGGAATATTGTAACATCAGATTTTATCTCTAACATAATGCTTTACTAGGAATCAGCTAGGTAGATGGGTCACCTGCCTTCTACATTTTATCCTGAAATCAGTCTTCATGTGATATATAGTGTGTATAAGCTATTTTTCTAAGAGTTCTGGAAAAATTTGAAGTAATAGTTAATGAAAATTTATCAGGATGATGATGGTGCAAAATGTGATATAAAATAATATGCCATTGTCCAGGTGTGCACATTTCTAGGTATTTTTATGAGTTCCTATTGGAATATCGAAAATGCAATTGTTCGAATCACTAAAGGTTGAATTTTTAATGATCGAACAATTACATTTTCGAATGCTCCGAAAAATGTATTTAAAGAAAAAAGGTAAAGTAAATGGTGTAGGCAGGGGGGCTACCCCCCCAACCCCCGCTACTTAAATATACCAACTCCTAGATTGTGCTATAGCATAGGAAAGGGAAACCTTCCCTTTCCTGTGCTTAACTTTGTTAAAGTGCGATCTCGGAGTTGGTATATTTAAGTAGGGGGGTGTGGGGGGTGCAAGGGGGCTTGCCCCCCTGCTCACAGTAGTTACTTTTGTTTTTTTTTTTTTTATTACATTTTCGAAGTTTTAGTAATTCGATCATATGGTGCCGACCATATGGTATTCGAAGTACTGAAAGTTCGATAATGTAATATGTAACCACTTTTATACCCATCGTAAGCTAAACTACCACACATGGCAGTAACACCCAAGCAGTCAAAGTCAGGTGCTGTTGATTGTCGGGACTGAACAAGATTAATCAATGTGCATGTTTTCTCTATAGTTTTCTTTGTACATATGTAGGTACTGTGTTAAGTCATCATGATTCCCTCCCTTTTACACTTACTTTTCATGCCAGTCATATCGAGGTGCTTTTATGGGTATACTGTATGGCTCATTTAACGTGCCTTCTATGAGTGCCACGGCTGGTACTGCTTAAGTGGATAGTGCTGAGTCATGGTGTTCAGGCAGAATACCAGCCTTGACACTCTTAGAAGGCAAGTTAAATGAGTCATGCCATATACCCATAAACACACCCCGATATGACTGGCATGAAAAGTAAGTCTGTTTAGAGCATCTCTGTTAAGAAATGATGTATGTAAACAGCGATACTCTAAATAGAACATTATTCCAGTTTTCATTGGGACCCTGTGGAATAAAGTTTCTGTTGCATAGTCAAATAGCTTATGTATGTAAGTCACAGTCAATATAGTATGAAATATTAGCAGATATAGAAACATATTTTTTCATGGATAAGCCTTGTAAAGACTTCTTCTCCATGGAAGTGACTTACTCCAGTGTAAGCAGGCCCTGGTGATCATTAGCCTAGTAGATACCCATGAATCCACGAACTTAGACCCTTTGGACTAAACAAAGAGTTAAACCGACAGGCTGTGGTTAAATGATGTTATCATTAATTATTAACTTTTATTGAGTGCTCTAAATAAAAGGGAGAGGTTGTATCTTGTTTAACTTTTATTTAAATGCATTTTAAATGATTTTATTATTTCTGTTGCAGGCTATATTGTCTATACTATGGGGTGTTATTTAATTTAAAGTTTGAACATTGTTATAAACACTCTTCATATGTCACTGCATGGTAACTAATTGCAACCCATTTAAATTAAATATACTTTGCAGTACATTCACATCAATAAGAATGAGCATAAAATGTGCATGAAAGCAGAAAAGGGATGTGACAAAAACATTTAAGAACAAGAGCAATAGTTGAACACAGAAGGACACAAGCTGAAGATACAAAATGGCCAGCTCAGGGAAGATATGAGGAAGTATTATTTGACAGAAAGGGTGGTGGATGACTGATGTAGTCAGTCTGAAGAAGATAGCTATATGGCCAAACTATTGCCAGGTAAGAAGCAGAACGTAGTTTGTGTGCTAGGTGGGAGAGAATAAGCTATTTATTAAATACCAAAATAGGTTAGTGGTCAGTAGGTAAGTAGGGGATATGAACAGAATTGGGAGATAAAGCAGTTCTTATCTTCAATCAAAATCTGTTACTAAGACTTTTTGCTTGGCATGAAACTTAACATAACTGTACTCTTTTTGTTATACTATTAGTTTGCAAGTAATTACTACTTTCATTATGGTACGGTGGTAGCGTTGTTACCTCACAGCAAGAGGTTCTCCCGTTTGATTCTCGGCTGGGCTTGGGAGTGTCTTCTGTGTGGAGTCTGCATGTCCTCCCCACAGTTGGGTAGCATTCCAAAGACATGCATGCATGGTCTGAGGAAGCTCTTATGCGAAAGCACTTACCACGATTCTGTTGTCAACAATAAAACGTTTTTATGGTGAAGGACTCAGTAACTTTTGTTGCCTTGGTCGCTCCTTTGTTGTTCTTATACCTGGTATATTTTATTATTTTTTTTATTCGTGAGCAACGGAGCGTTTACCCAGTGGATTATTCTGTGTTTTTTGATTTTATTCTAAATTTGAACTATGCTATAATTAGGTTTATTAGCATAGCATGTTATAAAATCTATTTACCTGTTCCTGGCATAATGCTGTTCCTGACATAATGGAACTATTCTCAATTCAGTACCTCTGCATTGTGAGGTATGAAAATGAATGAACCCTGTCCCATGAGATGATGTCATCTTGAAGAGAGAGGGTAAAAATCTCACTTTGGAGTAGCAAGAGCAGGACTGCAAAAGCTCTTGTCTCTGTTACTCTGCTTCTTTTAGAACCTGGCTCTTGATGAAAGATCTTAAAGAAGTTTGACTTGAAAATCATGAAACTTGGTAGAAAATCACTCTATTGAAAACTGGATGAAGTATAATGTAGTTTTAGAAAAAAGATTTGTCATCTGATAAATTCAAAATATTAAATATTTAAGGGTGGGTACTCAGTAATATGGTACACTTTGTGTAAAGCTTGTGGAATCCAGCGGATGTTGACGATATCAGTGAGAAACTTGTGGATAATGCTTTAATATGTAAATGTACTACAAGAAATGCAGAATAGCTCAGTGTACAATGGAGTATCGCAGTATCAATGGTGCACCAAAGAAAGAAATCCACAAGTAATCTGTATAATGAGAAATGGTTGTCCAATCATGTTGTACAGTAACAAAGTTAAGGAAAGATGATCACAGTTCAAGCATCCTGATAGTTATACAATCATACATTACATATGATAGAATCTGTTCCGTAAAGTTAAGGACAGCTACAGAATGCAACAGACTCCATTATGATACCAAAAAAAAAAAAAAAATGCCAACGATCCCAATGTAAGCTGCATGACATTTGTAACATATATGTTCAGGAATGGGCCCAAAAACCATCACAGACAACTACAGATATTTCAATAATTCATCCACTGATATAGACTACGTGCTTTGATGCTACAAAGACGTTTGTAATATATATATATATATATATATATATATATATATATATATATATATATATATATATATATATATATCTTGGCAACAATCTTTCCAGAAAGCACAGAGGCAACTGTAGATAACTCCTAAAACATGTATTCATAAAATATGACAGCTTTGACTTACAGATTCTGACAGAATCTGTAAATTTTCTAATAAAAACATTAAAGGCAAAGGGCAGTCGTTACAGCTAACATTTGCTAACAATGAGTTTGGGACTTGTGTGAGGAACACAAGTAATGCACACATACAAGGAATGTGAAAGAGAAAATATGTGGGGCAAGGGTGAAGAAGAGGGACATACAAGAAGGATGTTGCAATAGGAAAATCTGTGGGAAAGTCAGAGGTGTATGGGCATTTTTTTTTGGTTGTAATAGTCCCCCTTTTTTAAGAATGGAAAGGAAAGATAAACAAAGGGAAAGAGAAAGAGAAAGAAAAGGACATCACAGGAGGCATACCCATAGAACAAATAGCACAACAAAAAGACAGACAAAGGTTGGAACAAACAGTAAGGACAGGTAAGTTACACAGATGGCACACTGCACAACACAGGCAGTGGGAAGATGACAAATAGGGTAAGGATGTACTCCAGCCATGGTGAAATGCAGAAAAACATATCTACCACTGCACTTTCACATTACGACATGTTGCAAACTGTGTGGCAGTCATACCTGGATGTGTATGTTCAATGGTAGATGTGTGTTCCAGGGTAACAAAATTAAGATCACAGTATACACTGGATAAATAAACACATATCCAATGAGTCTCTCAGCAGTGCAGATGTAAGCCAAGCTACATCACAGAACAGCAAATACAGGTCTAACAATGATAGATAGCTTGAGCAAAGGACAGAACCAAACCTAAGACAATGGATGTGAAAGGCAAACCACCAAGTACAGTGCCAAATAGAAGTACTGCAGAAGAGCAACAAACACTGCTACATACACAAGTAGGTATACACAGCCCAAACAAATGTGTAATGAAATGGGTATATGTTACACACATGTGTCATGTCAAAGACAACATGCAGGTATAGATGTATATAGTATGTCTGTTAGTGGCATAAATGGAATGTACATGAAAGCAAGGTCGAAACACACACCAATGACATGTAATAATATGTTAAAAAATGTAGCAGCACAGCATAATAAATATTGCAGGTTGTACATGTGGATGAGAAAAACTACACTGGATAACACACAAGTATAATGAGAACAAGGATATATTGCAAGAATTAGCCAGCAACTTTTGCACACATGTCCCACATTGTAAAATGGCCATACAATTAGCACATGTTCACTGTGCCAAATTAATACATGGTAATGGTCAGTAGTTTTAACAAAGACAAACATATCTGCAAAAAAGAATAATAGTGAAATATGAAGGTGGAAGGGAGGTGGACAACCTGGAACCACGTTCAGGTAAAGCAGGACAAAGTAAGTTGACACAATGCAAATGCATGTGTACAACACAGCGGGTGTTGCAGAAGCCAAACAGAAATGCATTTAACCAAATGGAAAATGCATGTCAAATGGCCAGAATGATTGCTGATGTCCACAGAATTGGACATGCATAAAACACATATACACAGTAAAGTGCAACCATGTCACATCAACATTCATAGTTAAGCAAGCTAAGAATTACATGCTCATACACTTATACTGTCATGAAAATGTCGACTAAAGAAGCACAGGTATATGTCAACTACCCCGCTCATTATGGAGCAGAGGACACTCCTGTGAGCATCATTGCAGCACATCAGCAGTCATGCAGTGAATGCTCAAATGTCAAACGTACAACTGTGTGTCAGTATGTATTCAGCTATATGCACACACATGTACATTCAGTTAATGATTACAACTATTTGCAGGAGATGTAAACCTATGTCAGTACGTAATGGATGTGGAAATTCCACATACACCAAACATAATGTTAAAGAATGTGTTATCTCTAACACTGTGTATAGATTAATACTACACTGTTGTTTGATGCATTCAGAAAAGGAGGATTGCACATAGACAGGATGTACAAGTATATGATTCCACATGGCATCTGTATTGCCAACCCATGACATGCAACACCATATCATGCCAGTAGGACATCATGACAACTGTCATCAAAAACACATATGGAATGATGTGTCTGTTGCACATACCTGATATGGCAAAATACAATTCCAACTCATATCACACTGTTAGTAATGGAGTATGGACAACATTCATTGTCTGTCATTCGCGCCAGTAAAATGCATGTTTACAGGTTAACTCTTGCATCACTAAGTGCAGATTAACTGCCATAATGCATGGACAGTTGAATGTGGGAGAAAAGTGTAATGTGTTAATGTGTGTCATGCACACATTGAAACAGAACTAAATGTCACATGACAATAACACATAGACATGACATATACATGATATGCATGCACAAGACTGCATATACAATCCAGTCAATGAAATGGAAATCAACATGTTGGCAGCATAACACAAGTGGAGCTCACAGACAACACTTATGGACCAGAGGTACCAGGTTGATGGGGCTCAGACTCCTGACTGACCTCATAAGCTATAACCCTGAAGGGATCTCGCAGAGTCCATGCTATAGCCTCAACTATGTTTGGAACAGATTGGTCATGACTTCCTGGGTCTCCTCCCAGTATTCATCTTGACTCCGATTGAGTCATTGTCTCCTCCAGGATGCAGGCATGATGACTTGAGCAGGGGCAGGTTCAGGTTGATCATCATCATCATCACTGTCATCCTTGGAAAACACAATAGAAAAGAAAAAAAAAAACATACGTCTGTCGTGCGTAACAGTCCCATGAATATCATAGCACAACAGAATGATGACAATTTACACAGTGACTGACACATGTACATTATGGACAGTTACCTCATAACTGCATAGCCCTACATGCCCTGTTCATAAACAGGACATCATTATTCCTGTTATAATTTATTCTATAAGCTTAGACACACCCACCCAGGTCATTCTAAGAATGTGAGAATGCTCAAATGACGAGATTGCACTGTCTGCATTTGATGATTTATATGAACAGCCACAAAGTGTCATTGCTAAAATAAGGAGATGATGAACCGCTGCACACAAATGGCTATCTGCACAAGTGACAGTAAACCTAAGCTATAACTATATTTCTACCAAAACATTCAAGGTTAGGCTATAACTGTGTTTCTACCAAAACCCTTAAGGTGATGGAAAGAGATACAATACCAATGTTGAACTGAAGTGCATGCCAAACAGTCTGCAAACAACAGTGAAAACATTAACACAGCAGACACCTAATCACTCTATGAAAAAAAAGACAATACACAACAGAAAAAGGCAGTGGAATCCACAACTAAACCATACATCAAAAATAGATACATCATAAATAGCACTCAAAGCACTTAAGCTTATACACAAAACATTTACCTTAATATATGTATGTACCTTAACATACGTGTTACCTACACCAGTCCAACTGTTATTTAGGTTGTGGAGTACAGATCAAAAACTGTGTGCTGAAACAATGGCTCAGTGCTACATGAAAGTTCAACCTTTTTAGACTTCAATCACAGTTGTAAGCACAGCTACTGTGTGATGATTTCACTTACCTTACTGATACATGATGTTTATTCCTACATTCTAATCAATATACATGGTATTGTGAAAAATACAGGCCTGTAAACAGGGGAAGATCCTTTCATAAAACAGGAAAAAAATAACCAACATACCTCTCTCCCTGTGCTGCTTCTCAATCCTGTGTATCCCCTCAATGCACATGGCTCGGTTCCTTTTGTGATCCTTCTCAGCTGAAATCAGAAAAGGGAATGTATGAATGATACGTTCCTCAAATATCAGTGTTAAAAAATTTTCAGCACAGTTTCTAGAGATTTATTTCAGAAGAACATTAGATAATCACAATACACATCTGTCAGTATAACATACAGGTGTTAACAACAATTAACATGGAAGACGTTATTGAAACCTGGAACCAAACTCAACCCACCCAGTTCAGGTTTGTAAAAGGCAGATCATGTCTCCTAAACCTGATAGACTTCTTTGAAGCAGTCACCAAAGCCATAGATGAGGGTAAGGTGGTTCACACAGCCTATCTAGATCTTGCCAAGGCTTTCGACACCATCCCCCACTCTGGAATTATAGATAAACTCACTAAACTAGGTATAAATCCCTACGTCACAAGATGGGTTGTCAACTGGCTCACTGACAGAACCCACACTTTGAAAGTAGCAGACTCCAAATCCGACGTCAGACCAGTGACAAGTGGAGTACCACAGGGTTCAGTCCTGGGTCCTCTCCTGTTTGGTATCTACTTCTCTGAAGTACAGGCTAATACAGAAGGTCTTTGGCTAATGAAGTTCGCAGATGACTGCAAACTAGGAGCCATAATCGAAACTTCTAACGATGTGGACATCCTACAAAAGGGCCTCACTGAGACAGATGCCTGGTGTCAAAGCCATGGCCTCAAGCTCAATGCCAAAAAGTGCATTGTCATCCCCTTTGGTAAAAACTCTGTACCCATGAACTACAACATAGGCGGTAATATACTTAACACCAAAAGTGTGATAAGAGACCTTGGGACACAGGTGGACAGTAGTCTCTACTTTGATAATCACATTGCCACAGTAGTCAGGAAATCCTTCTACATGGCACATCTCATCACAAAAGGTTTCTCATCCAGAAAAAAAGAGGTAATTGTTCCCCTCTACTCATCACTCATTAGACCCATTATAGAGTACAATGCCCCTTTTGGTATGTACCTCACAAGACATCTACAACAACTGGAAAGGCCGCAGAAATACCTCACAAAGAGGATTACCTGCCTCAAACAGATGCCCTACGCAGACCATCTCAAAAAACTCCAGCTTTACTCCGTCGCATATCGCCTACTCAGAGGTGATCTTTACCTAACATACAAAGCTATGTCAAACCCAGAGCTATTAGACATGCTCCACTTAAAGAAGTCCCAATCCCTCCGAGCTACATGCTTTAGGGGCCTAAACCTTGTCACCACAATAAATAGAACATGCCGGAGGGATAGATTCCTGTCCCAGAGACTTCCCATACTCTGGAATAAACTACTTATCTATATAAAACAAAGCTCCTCATTAGTACTCTTCAAGAAAAATCTTGATGATTGGATGGGAAATAGGAAATTCACCCCGGGGATCACCTCTGTGGCTCTGCTCGACAGTGGCACAGGAAAATAATTTTCTTGGGTGGCAAAAGCCAGGGTATCTTTTTGGCTGGGCTTGTATAGGCCCTAGGGCCGATAGCCTAGTACCTACCTATGAACCTATGAACTCTAACCTTGAAAGCTATCTTCCTGGTTAACAAAACTTGACTGGAAACAAAACCTTGTTTTGAATGCACTGAAAAGACTTCCTTTTTATGACATCATCTGGATGGGGGATTGTCCACTAATAAGGATCTTGGTTTAGGGTTTCAAACTATGAACATGTGGTGCTCATAGCTAAACAGTTTAACATTTCATTCATGTCACACTGTGTACAGAAACATTAACAGTAATGCAGAGCATCCATTCCTCAGGCTGTGGGGTAGTGTGGTGTAGCATAGAGTTTCTGTGAGCAGAATCAAGCAAGTTGCTGCACATAAGGGACACAGTAAGGTGAGTGTCAGGACCATGATACTCCATGTCATAGTGCTCATCACTAGGAAAATGCATACATCTTCCCTGTTCTGCATTTCAACTGTTAGTCTGCCCATCCCACTCCCTCAAAACTTGAGGATGGTGTTCTTGAATTGAATGTAATTGATTTCATGATAAAACAGCCCCAACAGCACTTTTACAAATTATGCAATATTAACCAAAGAATTGCTCAGCCATATTGCCAAGGTTGACCCTGCTGTTAAATAGCTGATGTCAACAGAATGTTATGGATTATGGACATGCTTGTAGTAATTTGATGAATAACCGAGATCTTTTTAACCATGCTCAAAATATAAGTTAATATAAGTTAATATCAATAAGGGGAATATGCTTCTCTTAATAAATGCTATGGGTACATTAGAAGAAGATAACAGTTTAAGGTATGTGTACCCTCTCTGAATGTGAGCACACAGCATGTCAAAATGTAGATATACTGACCTGTTTCCTTACAGGGCAAGCTAACAACCAGCATGTGCTACTTACAAACCAAAAGGTACTGCTCTACAAGCCATGTTGTTAAAAAGTTGATGTTGTCAGAGCATTATGGATTACGGGCATATTTAAAGGACTTCAGTGACTAACTCCTTATTCGTAAATATGTACAACAGAAACATTAATATCAAGTCCAGAGAAATGCTTTGAGTGAATTAAACCAAGATAACAGGTACAGATATATGTTCCCCCTAGGTGGATTGGAACCCACAGCATCCCAAAATTTAGAAATGCTACCCATTTGCCTTACAAGTCAAGTTAACAGTCAGCAGGCAGTCCTTTTTAGAAAACAGATACTGCAGGTATTTATTAAAAGTCCTGTGGAGAACAGTTGAATAGGGAAACTGCAGAAATGCATTGGTCATTTTGTTGTACAGAAAGAACAGCCATACTGAAAACATATGTGCAAGCAGTAGGACAGCCATTCCTTTTTAGCTTAAATAAACGTGTCTGTGTACTTTCTTAGGAGGAATGAATTAATGGTTAGGTATGTGTTTTTATTCCAACATATAACAGTGCAGTAGGTGATACTGTGGTACTATAAGAAAAACTATGAAGTGTGCAGTCATCCCCAGCCTAACTAGGCACTATATGGTGCTCCCTCATGCTCCGGTTCCATGTGTCTATCATGGTGAAGTTCTTGGATCCAGGATTTGAATGAGTTATGTAATGTTTGACTGACAATGACTGGGTAAATTATAAGTGATATATAATGTTTGCAAGTAGGATTATGTCGGTATGGTTTGTGATGCAAAATGCTTGCAAATGAGATTGTGTCAGTATGGTTTGTTTTCATTTATATAAATGTATGATTGCCTATGTCACAAGTGATAATTTAATAAAGATGTTTCTTGTCTAAAAAAAAAATGTTCATAAAATAATAGGTCCAGGAAAAGTTCTCATCTCATTATTATGTTTTTCCATGAACAGAAATGGCACACTACACTACATTTAGGGAAAAAGGGACACTATGCAACATAGATGGCAGAATGCATGAACAATGACAGGTTAATCTGAGTTCAGATGTAAAGGTTCTAGGCTATGAATAGGGATATATGGAATGTAACACTACGGTATTTACTAAGGTCATGTTAAATGTTCCGTTGCATAAACAATGCATGCTACTGTGATAGCACCCCTTTGATCTTTATTGTATGGAATAGGTGCATAGTCTTATAGGATCATAGGTGTATACTAGGCTAATGACCATTAGGGCCCTTATAAGCCTAGCTGTGCAACTCAAATGTGACCCACAAATTTGATTTATATAGGGGGCGATTAACTGACTGCCTCTGTCCATCAGAGACATAGGAGCCAGACCAGAGGTGAATTTCCAGTCACCCACCCACTGATCCAAGTTGTACTTAAAAATGCTTCACATGGATGGGGAGCCTGTTCCAGAGAATGGAAATTCTCTGAAAAATATATCTGTCTCTCCAGAATGTTCTATTTATGTTGCAAGCAAAATTTAGGTCTTTTAATCAAGTAGTTCTGATGCTGTTTTGCAGATGTGCAAAAGATTCATAAAAACATGGTCCAGGATTGCCATGTATGCGAGGCAAACATCACCTCTCAGAAGTCTGTATGATACTAAGTAAAGAGACAAGGCTTTGAAGTGATCAGCATAGGACATTGCGTTTACTCCCATACTCTTTTTGTAAGGAACCTTTGTGGACATTGCACTTGTTGCATGTGTCTGGTCAAGTACATACTGAAGGTAGCATTATACTCTATGATGGGTCTGATGGGGGCTGAGTACAGTGGTATGATAACCTGTGTGGACCTAGATACCATACCCTCACTTATAAGTTGAGCAACATAGAACAATTTTCTTACTATATTGACACATGCTGGTAGAAGGCTAAGTTACTGTCTACATGAGTTCCCATATACTTGACTAGTGAATCAACTTTTAAGGGTGTTTTTTTGATAAACTTGTTACCCAGGGTGGTAGACTTTTGAAATGGTACTATAATGCATTTCTTGGCATTGAGTTTTAAGCCATGGCTTTGACACCAAGTGTCTAGCTGTATTAGACCTTCCTGTAGGGTGTACTTACCTTACTTCTCCCAGTTTGCAAACAGCTGCGAACTTGGTCAGCCGAAGGCCTTTGACATTGGCTTTAACATCTGAGAAGTAGATGTCAAAGACAAGTGGGCCTGGAGGACTCCACTGATGACTAGCCTTTTTGTGGAGGTGGCTTCATCAATTCTAAACTTCTCAGTCCTATCAGTGAGCCAGCTAGCCATCCAGTGACTTATAAATGGGTTTATACCTAGTTCCATGTTGATACTGCCTGAGTGGGGTATTGTATCAGCTGCTTTAGTGCCAGATCTGTGTAGGCAATATACACCCTTTTCTCATCATCCACCGCCTTACTGACCTTTTCAAAGATGTCCACCAGATTTAGTAATCATGACCTTCCTTTGACAAAGCCAAACTGGGATGGATCCAGTGTCTGGAGGTCTCCTATGTCCTTGTTGATAATTTCCATGGTAATTCTTTTTATGGCTTTGCAAATAAGACCATTCAGACTAATGGGTCAGCAGTTTCCAGGATATGTTGAAGGTCATCTCTTATGAAAGGGGATGACTGTTGCAGCCCTCCATTCACATGACACATAGCCTGTTTTAAGACTAGATATATTTAAATAATGAATTCAGGGGTTCTAATAAGTCATATTTTAGTCTATTCAGGTGACATCCTAGGATGTTATCAGGGCCCACTGAGGCCATGTTCTTGGCTTTAGTGAGTGCAGCCAGTACATGCTCCCTAGTTATAGCTGGAAGGCTTATGTTTGAGGGTATTACTGAAGGGATGGTTGGAGGTGAAAGGGGGGTAAAGTTGGAACTGAATTTGTTTGCTAACAGGTTTGCTATATCACCAGGTTCAGTGAATACAGCACCATTAATCACCAGTTCAGCTCATTGCTGTGTGCTGCCCTTGAGGTTTCTGATATAGCAGTGGTAGGCCTTATGGTTATCTTTCACTTGGGAGGCTATTTTAATCTCAAAGTTGGCTTTGCTTGGCCTACTTAGCCCTCTTAGTTGCCTATTTACTTTGATAAGAGTCTGTGGGAAATACCCTTCCTGATATTAGCCATATTTGTTTCCTTTTGTTGTATATCCTGTTTAATTTGGGATGTCACCAGGGTTTTTTTTTCCCTAGGGCTACTCCTGAGCTTACTTCTGCTTGGTACAACAGCCTCTATGCAGCCATTGATATGGTTGTACACAGTTTCTGAGAACAATTCAGTATAGACTGCTGTGTTCTCTGTATTTGCAGGAGCATTGAATTTTGACAATACATTGGTTAATAAAAGGCAATTTTCCTAGGAATAATTCCTATCTGTTACTGGTTTTAATGGAATTGATTTTTGATTTCAAAGGAGATAGTTTTTTTGTTGGAGCATATCAGGGAGAATGAGACATTGAGGGGGATGCAGCATTCTACCATATTTGTGAGGATGAAGTCTAGAATGTTGGAGCCTCTAGTGGGCGTATTCACTATTTGGTCAAGAGTGTTTTTATATATAAGAAGTCCAGGAATATATAATGTGCCTGTAGATTTGAGGCTGTGTAGGTTTCCCAGTCTATAGAATGGAAATTAAAGTCTCCCATGAGTAGGGTGTTAGATTGGATGGTAGGTTTCTTTAGTAGGTCCAAGTATGCATTGCAAGCTTCTTGGGACATGGAGGATGACATATAGATGGCTAGGATATGGTACAGGATTTTGTCTATGGTGATCTGCATGTGGAGGAACTCCAGCACGTCATCCTGTTAAACCACCCTAGAGGTATGCTTGTTATTGATGTATGTTGAGAAACCTCCTCCTTTGGCACTTGTCTGTGCAGCTACTGGTCTGAAAGTTTGGAAAGCACTGAAACCTTGTACTGCCAAGGTACTCTCTGCCACTTTAAACCATGTCTTGGTAACTGCACAGATGTCTATAGTCTTGAGTGTGAGGAGGGCTTGGAGGGATTGTAGTTTTTTTTAGGCTCCTGGCATTGAGTAGTAACATCTTGAGGTTCATTTGAGTTGATTTTGCAATGATGGTGGGTTTGTCAATTTGGCATTGCCTAAGAAATGCGCTATGGAGATGGACAAAGTTTTAGCCAGTATTCAAAAGCCTAGAGGGGAGAGGTGCAGAACATCCTTGGCAAAGCAAAGTGGTCTGTTAACCATGTCCTCCTAAGCTGACAAATATTGGATTTCTTTAGAATGACACAAGAAAGACAGCCAGTTGTTGAAATCAATCATTTTTGCTCATATTGTGTCGTCATCCTTGGTGCTGGTAATATGCTGCTCAATGCTAGGCTCATACCAGTCTGAGACACATAGTCTGAAAACTCCATAATATCTCTGTTCATAAAGTCCAGGGAGGTACATCTCAGGTCATTTGCACCTACATGGACTATGATGGAATCATACTGATATCTGTGGTGTAAAGGTATGAGTGAATGCATGATTTGGTGGATAGTGACTCCAGATAAGCAACTAACAGTTAACTTCGCCTTCTTCAGCCTGATTATAGGGGCATCAGTATATCTTACAATATCATCCTGTATGATGACAGTCCTGGGAAGTGTATTTTCTTGCCTTAGGAGCTTAGTGTTTGGTGCTCCACTGAGAGTGAAAGCATGTGTGATCTTAGGTGTTGTTTTTTCTGAGTGCTTTTGGGCCTGCTGAGGCATAGCTTTGAGAATGGGTGAGCTAGGCAATCTTTGTTGTTTAGGAAGATTGCTTTTAAGTGCCTCAGCATACATTAATCTATATGTGTATTATGTACTATGTGAGGTAGGTGTTGTGTGCGTGGTTTTGACAAACTGATATGTACCTATATGGAAGAGTTAAGCCTCCAGTATCATTCTGTAAGTGCACTTCTTGCATACTGTGTCTTCTTCTTTAAGGATTGAGTGGTTGTCAGTAAACATGAGACAATTGCTTCATTGTCTCAAGATGCCCATATCCACCAAACTGGCTACTTAGAAGTTAGAAAATCGTATAACCATACTGTCCAGTCCTTTGATTTGTGAGCTACAAGGGGGTGGTGTATTAGGGTTAGAAGGCTACTGAGGGTGCTGTATTGGAGCAAATTATATTAAACAGTACTATTGGGGTCAGAAGGCAATTAAGGGTGTTTTATCAGCAGATTACACTAAACAGTACTAAATTCTACTAACTTTACTATGTTTACACAGTACTGAATCAACTATATCTATAAGCATTGTCACTTGACTCCCAACTAGCTGCTCTAAGCTTGTTGGTGCACAAGGTATTTGCACTATATTGCTGCTTTATAAGGTACAGTTTTAGGAACCGTTTCCTTTAGATATTTGTTTTCTGTACAGGGCACTGGTAGCCCACCCAAATGCACAAAATCAATAGCAGCACACATAAAACAGAAAACTATTGAGCCCTCTGGCCAATAATATGACTACACTATGAGTCCTTTTGTGCATTTCCCAACTAAGATTTAGCTGGCAAACACCTCCAGCCATAAGATGGATAAACCCAGTCCTCCTAATGTAAAAACACACTAGAAGAGTCCCACAAGAGCAAGGCTACCACAAACTACTTAAAAAGCTAGCTGGATATCCCTAGCTGAAGGCAATTTCAAGACAAACACAGCAGTAACAGTGAAAGGAAGAGCAATTAAAAAATCAGTGAAATGCATACATAAAAGCAGGAAGCAGTAGCAATATCTCAAAGTAACTCAAGTATGAGTTAGCAACCACAGACCCTTAACTGTGCCTGGATGGCACTGATACAAGTAAAACACTTTTGGAATACAGGCTAGGACTCAGGCTTTGCTGAGCTCCTGGAAAATGAGCAGGAGACAATGGGCCTGATTTCAAAAGCTATTACTTGACAGCACAGCCCACTGAAGGAAGATTTCAGTGCAGCAGCTGTGAATGCAATTTCAGAAGACCTGCTGAAAGCAGTCAGAGTACTTAACTATTCAGTGTACAGGATAATTACATATTTATTGGATTCCAAAACATATCATGTGCACCCAATGTAACTTAAATGTGACAAACTGCATTGCCGACTCTGTTTAAGAAATCCTCAGCATGTGCTATATGACATCACAAGGAATGGAAGCTGCTATTATGGATTCCTTTGTATTCCATATTAATACTGAAAAAAAAAACAAAAACAAAACAAACAAACAAAAAAAAAAATGCATCCTGCAGTAAATGAAATACATCAGGTTGCAGTACTACAGGCCATGGATGAAGATGTGGCTGTGCGCCCTAGAAAGCAGCCAGCTAGAGTGAGACCAATGCTGCAACTAAACCAGTCATCAGATCAGCAAATAATTGACTGCTACCGCATCGACAAACAGCTGGTGCAGGCCGTCTGTACCCCACATGTCTGATGGACTTTGCATGGCAACCCCATCCCCCTTGAAACCAAAGTGTGTTTCAGCTTGGGTGTACTTGCATCTGGGACATTCCAAAGACACATGGGAATGCTATAAGAGTGTCACAGATAACTGCTAGTTATATCCTGGCAAAATTCCTGGCAGCAAGTTGCAGCAAGGTGGACGACTACATACTGTTTTCATCCACCCAATGGACTGGAGAATTGTAATGCACCAGCTCTATAAGCTTGCAAACATCTCACATGTACTTGGTACAACAGATTGCAACCCCATCCCTATCAAGACCGCAGTTCATCCAGAAGCCGACAGATACATTAACAGAAAGGACTGCCCATCCCTGAACTGCTAGTTCATGTATGCAGCAAATAGCAGCATAACAAACCTCATGGCAACACACCCTGGAAGTGTCTATTTTGCTGCCATATGGAGGGGAAAGTGGTTTGTGGGCAGCACTGCAGCAATGTGAAACACTTGAGGGACTACAAATGGGTAAGTGAAGGAACACAGCTAGGATGTAAGTTAAGGGGATCCCTCCAACAATATCCATGCTGACAACATGTGCGTTTACTCCCCATAACAGATGACTGTGGTCATCCACTTGAGCCATGGCTAATGACCCCATAGATGACCATTAAACTCTGCAAAGGAGGCCTACAATAGAGCACATGCAACAACAAGAAATACCACTGAGTGTGTGCTGAGTGTATTGAAAGCTAGGTTAAAATGTCTGGACACATCCAGGGTGCAGTGCAATATACAATTGAGAAGGCAACAGAGATGATAACTGTGTGTGTCATGCCACACAACATGCCATCTACAGCACATGATGGCCTTCCAGCTACAGGTGTGGGTGAACTACCCCAAGAACCCCAGATGTCTGAAGAGGACATCCTGCAGGTGTCAGAGAAGGAGCAGGAGGACATAAGGAGCAGAAGACACAAGTGTGGGCAACAGCCAGTATGACCACAATATATATTTTTTTATTTATTCTTTTTTGATCAGGTTATTCTCACTAGTCTAGTAGACTCTTTTCAGGAGAGACCTGAGATACCAAGATAATACAGAATTACCATTAGGTCTTGTCTGTGTATGAGTCATGGAATCTACATAATAGGGAGTTGACAGTTAGGTTAGATATGCAATATATGACATATGTGAGAAATACAAACATAACACACACCTATAAAGTCCTTGTGGGAAGATGGAGTGGTAGAACAGGGATGAACTTCAACTGTTGTAGGGAAAGAAAGTCAGCATTATTAATCACATCATTGCCATTATGGACCATTCAGTGTTAAAACATGCAATAGGTTTTACATAGACATACCTCTTGTTTGTGCACTTGATAATGATGCTGCATGTCCTATGAGTGGGTAGAAGAACACAGTATTAATGGAGGACAATAACAGGAGTAACAGAAACGACAGGTATGAAAGACAGGTAATAGCATACCACTGACTGAGTCCCACTGTTGTGAGTTTGTGTGTTGTACTGCAGATCCTGCAATGGGAAAGTAAAGAGAAAGACAACATAGTCATGTATGCAGGTGACAATACTGACAGCATGACATGTACTGGATTCACTTCAGAAGATTGAAAGCGCAAAATCTTGAATTTCAAAAGACTGAGACCAAAATCTTGAAAGTCCAAAATTCTAAAAACTAAAAATACTGAATCTCAGAATACTGAAAACACACAGGATATCAACACTTACTATATTCCAGCACAACTACATACAGAAACAAATAAAAGATAAATTGTTTACCACTTCTCCAATTATAAGCAGGGGGGCAGACCCCCTGCACCCCTTATGTGGGGTGCAGTACCTCCCACACCCCTGCTACTTATATATCAACTCAGAGATCGCACTCCACAAAACAAAATGGCAAACATACCATTATGTGTTTCATGACTGTCTGTTGTAACTTTAGTCACGTTTCCTTCTAACTAGCTATACTACAACATAACTCATGTTAGTGTAGTGAAGTGCAATCTCGGAGCTGATATATTTAAGTAGGAGGGGGTGTGGGGGCACATTCCCCCACATGGAGGGTGTAGGGGGGCTTGCCCCCCTGCTTATACTTGGAGAAAGGTTATATGGTTTGTTTTGTATTTGTCTCTGTATCTACTTATTCTTTAATATAGTAAGTGTTGGTATCCTGTATGATTTCAGTATTCTGAGATTCAGTATTTTGAGTTTCAGTCTTTTGAACTTTCAGGATTTTGGTCTCAGTCTTATGAAATTCAAGATTTTGGGCTTTCAGTCTTTTGAAGTGAATCCAGAAAAAACAACAGCATTGATGTCATGTATTACAAGTCTGCTAAACATTGCTGCAAACTATATCAGTCTGTTGTGGTAACATACCTGGCTTGTCTGTACTTGTACCTGCATGGCCTGTGCCCCCATTGTATGTACCTGTAGTGTACAATGTTATGGAAATATTAATATGACAGTAAACAGCAGTGTCATGGCATGAGGATGAGGACATAACAGGTAGTAGTCACAGTAACAGTTTATGGAGACACTCAACTGCCATTTACTGCTATTCTGAAGTAGATGGGCTTGTGAACATTAATGCAGACAGCATTACACATGTTGGTTGCACTGTTCTGTCTGTACTGCAGTTGTATGGCTACATTTAATTACACTTACATCGGTCACCATTACCCTGTGTGGATTATTGTGCACGATTCAATTCCACAGCTGAAAATCAAAAATTATAATACATGAATATGGACATAACGGCAATATGCAATGATTTACTCTATAGTAAACCATGTCATGCAAAGTAATACATGTTCTGCCTGGAACTCCTGCTATAATCCCACCCCAGGTATACATTGCTTCCTACTCGCTGTATGAAGGGATGCAAGAAATATTGTGATCTCATCAGGGGATAAATGGTGGGCCACCGCTGTTGCCATCCCTTGATCTCTCATACTATCATAACCTGTTGGCTGCACAGAGGGTCATGCCGGAGCAGCATCGGTGACAGACTTCACGGGATTTATTGTGAACTCCCACTGCATTAATCATGTTGGTGATGTCAGCCACATGTCATACTTCTCTACTGTATTCTCTGCCCATACAAGAAGTCTCCATCCATATTGTCAGAGTGCATCTATTATAATCTCATTCTTCTGTGGAGAGGAATTGTTGCCCCTAGGTCTGTTAGACATCTGAAAGATAATTATATGCACATGTTCATATTCATGTGGAGTCCCACTTATGAAGATGATTATGTGTTCAGTTTATGGCACCACAAACACTATGCATTCCTGTGCAATGCAAAAGTCTTATGAAACATTCATTGTGGCATATAGTAATGTTGACATATAAGTTGTGATATCTGTAGACACTGTCTGTGGGATTTGAATCCCTTACAGTACATATCCGTTAAATGGAGATGCAACCAAAGTAGCATCATGCCACAGGAGTGATAGTATGCATGGATTTCACATTGAAATACTACACAAACATATGTGTAAAACAGAAATGTGTGTTGCTGTAGCTGTAATGCAATTGCAGCCTAAACAGACAAATATTTGAAAACAATACGTCATATGACATGTTATACATGATGACCTCAGATCAACACAATTATTACTGAGCAGTGAATGCCATCCACATGAGCACAGAGTATCTGTAATTTATCAATTGGACAACTTATGGAAAGCATTGAAAAACCTCAGGATCTGTAAGCAGGCTACTGACAGTACTCATCCTTTTTGTATGGGTGGCATAGTGGTGCAGCAGTTAACATTGTCACCTCACAGAAAGACGTTCTCGGTTTGATTCTAGGCTGGGGTTCCATCTGTGCAGAGTCTACATGTCCTCCCTGCATTTGTGTGGGTTTCCTCCCACATTCCAAAGACAGGCATCTGGATTGTTTCTCCTTGAGCCTCCACTGAAAATGGGCTCTTTCCCAGTTGAACTTTCCTTGTAAACAAATGATAAATAAATAAAGTATTGACTCAGTAGTTATAAGACTTGTTTTAAGAACCTTCACTAAATGAATATCTATCACAGCAAAAGTAATACATAGTACATACAGATACTGTTAGAATACATAGGTTCCTGTACATACATAACAGAGTGTATGGTGTCACCCACAAGATATATGGATAATATGTAAATCCATCTTTATGTAATGTTCACTTTTGCTATATAAATCTGTCTGTACAACTGCAAGTGTTCTTGATGCAGATGTCAACATCTGTATGCATACAAATAAATCACACAATACTCCAGCAAGTTACAAACATTTGTCATAATAATGCACACATTTTCCATAAAAGCATAAATCTAAATAGATACATTTTGGGATGAGTTATGCTAACACAGGGGTAGAAAAAGCTAATATTTCCCAAAACAGAAATGCTATTCAATTTACTTGATCAGCTCCTATGAGTCAGGTATAACTGAAAGTAAGAGCAGCTAATGTGCATCCATCTTTTAAGTACCATTTGAGCCATACATAATTAATGAGGTTTATTAAAATTCCAGGTTTTGGAATCCCATTTGCATATGTCTGCATAAGTTCTCAAAATTCAGCATATTAAACAATAACTCAGTATAATGGGAAGTTGCTCCGCGCAAGTACCCAATGAGTACCTATAAGTGGTACCATATCTATCTGCCAATGATATGATATTGATTTTGATACATTTACAGACCATTGCTACCAGAGTACTGAGTGGGACTTCAGTGGACAATTTGCAGAATCTGAATTTTTTCATGGAGTATAGACAGTATTGAGATGGCTACTTTCAGGATGCTTCAATGTGTGCAGGTGCCCAATTGGGCCAAGAAGGAGACTACCCTGATGCTGACCATCTATGCTGGAATGGAGCATTTCAAGAGAGCCAAGCCATGAAACTTTGTGAAGACTGACATTTGGAATTGGATTGTGAGGGAGCATTGATGAAGTATAGGGATCTGCAGGACTAGAATGCAAGTTCACCACCACTACAATGACCTGCGTTGGAGGGACGCAGAGGAGCTTCACTGAAGGGTCACAGAGGTATGTTGACAGCTGGTAGATGTCTACAGTAAATGTCATAATACTATGTATACCTGAGCATTCCCACAGAATTTAGAGATATAGCTGTGTCCCAAATATATCAGATTCATGACTTTTATAAACATTAAGTAGCTGTTCTGACAAATATCTCATCTGGATAATTGAGAAGATGTGGAGACTGCTGCCTATATAAGTATGGGTTTTATTTCCATGCTGTTAATTTATTTACTAATGTTTATAATATACATAATACTGAACATTGTAGATGTACATCTGTTTTCCAACATATAATGTCATCATATCACACATCCACTATAGTTGTATGTCGTTTGTACTTATCTGTTATATTTTGAAATTATCACTTAGTCTGCCTGTATATTTATTGTTATTTATTTATTGACATTGGTTTACCAGGAAAATCCAACTGGGTAGGAGCCCATTTTTCAGCTGAGGCCATGGAGAAAAGCTCCAAAGCATTACAAAACATTTTAAGAATAATAATTATACAGTCATTAAAAATAATACAAGAAACAAGTACAGTTTAAATAATTATTCCAAATTAGACATAGTATGAAAACATTGGTGAAGTTTAGATACAAGTTATAGGCGACTAATGTATTTCTTAGTACTTGTGCCTATGGCTGAATAGCGCTGACTGCACTGTGTATGCCAACCACAAGGCGTTGGAATTAAACAAATAGAAACAGAGACTTCTGTTTGTACTCCCACCTAGAAACTGTTATCACTTTCCTGTGGAGCTTATTTGCACCAAATTACTGAAGTAGTAGCGAAATTGGAGAATCACATGGCGAATAGTGTATAAAGGTCATCCTAAGGGCATCGCAAATTGACCTGCCTGCAATATCTGCTCACTAAGTGATACTTCCCAGATTGTATGAGCCCTAACGAGGCTCCTTACCTTAGCAGTGAAAGCATACATTTGCTGACCAAACTAATGAATGCCACCAAAGTGGCCGTAACATGTGTACATTTAATTTAACTCGCTGAATGGTGTAATGGTCTTTTACAAACCAACCAGCCAGCCTGTATTTACAAGTTCACATTGGTACCCGACCAATAGTCAGGGTTTATAAACTTAATACATTGTGAGTAAGAACCCAGTTTAGTTCAGATATTCATTGTAATAGTTTAAGGCAATGCTAAAGGCTCCGCTTGGATTATCTACGTTAATTTAATGTGTAATCAGCCTTGGGCTAAAGCAGATGTACTGACTGTTTTTTTCTGTGACTTAATGTTCTAATGTAATGGTGCCTTGGGCTAAAGCAAAGAACTGAATGTTTTTCTGTTAATGTCTAAATTAATGGTGCTCTGCATTGCTATTTTAAGTGCTTTTTTCTACCCAAAATGGGTTTAAAATTACCTGTTAGCTACTTTTTGTCAAACCCCTTACTCATAAAACAGGCTTGGGTACTGCATTAGAGTTGGAATTGTAGAGTGGTTGTGTTTTTCAGCTACTGTAACATACATTGCCTACCTTGCATTGTTTAGTAACTGTATTTGCTGCCTACTACTAATACCTCTTATACCACTCTCCTTCATTATACACCCTCTTTCTATGTGTATCCCTACGTCTCTCTGTCTTCTAAATAACCTGCATGAAGTCCTTCTCTTCTCATTATTCCTCAACTACACCTACCTCCATACCTGTATCTTCAAAACTTTCAAATAACCTAACCTAGTGTGTGTCTCCTCTCATTTTACAGTTTTTCACTCCAGAAGCTCCCTCCTGCCTCTAAAGTAAAAAGAACACTTCCTGCAAAACTTCTGAAATTTCCCTGGATTTTGCCTGTCAGCCTGAGCCTTTCGAACTACAGTGAGGACTCCCCAACACCATAATTTGTTGAATGTATGTAGCCCTAAATCAAGTATTGTAACTACCTATTAATCTCTTAAATGTACTTGTCTGCCTCCCTGTGTGAGTGATTCAGCAGCCTACCACAGAGCAACAACTACTCCCCCCTCCAGGTATTCTATGTCCTCAAAGTTTACACAGTGACCTAGACTTTTTTTTCCATAGTGCACCATTAATGAGACTTGCTCCTCTTTCCTGCCTGCTATCCTCGTAGTCAACATTAGGTGGCAGCACCTACCATCCAAAAGCCAGTAGAACCCTATTCCCAGTTTGGCTTAATTTCTGTTGCATTCTGCCTGCATATATCAGTATCCTAGTTAACACTCTCCAAATGCTGGAAATAAACCCCCACCCCTCAAAGCACAAACTAAGCATGCTAAAGCATCAAAATTTACCTCTGTAAATTATTTCTCCCTTTATTTTTCTCATAATAACTACCTGCTTAACTTACCTTCAAAACGGCAGTTGCTGATACTTTTATCCTGCTGATTTTCTCCTTTTGCTCTATCCCGCTCCATTCGCCCTACGGGCTCACTCCGCTCCCCTACCCTATCCCCAAATCTCACCCACCCCCAGTGCACCTACACTTATACTTCCTCAAACCACTCCCCCTCATCACCTGCACCACTCACACACACCATCTACCTAATCCCTCCCACTTCCATACACACACCAATCTCACACACACACCCACCCTCTCTCATACATACACCACACCTCACACACCTATACTACAATGCCTACCTTCCCACAACAAGCTCTACTACTATCTACCCTTCTAATATCCCTAACCTACATTACCCAACTTCGCCTCCACACTAATACATACCTACCTCTAACCACACACACCACCACCTCAGACCCCTCAAATACATCCCACTCATATTCACAGATCTCCCCTGAACTCTACTCCTCCAGCCCATCCAATCTTTTCAAACGCTCCTTACTCACTACACCACCATCTCCTCACCCTACTCTAACTAATTTCTTTAAGAAATCCTTCCCCCAACAAAATCATACTTCTCTTTACCCTCTACTTCTCCTCAGACAGCTCCTCTCCCATATCCCACTCTCTCTCTCTCAGATGACATCCACCCTAACCCAGGCCCAACCCCTACCTTTACCCACCCTAACCCAAGTTCCAATCCACACAAACACAAGACTATCCGCCTCATGACCCTAAATGCACAAAGCCTCCGTAATAAAATCCTTAACCTTCATGCCTGGCTCTCTTACAACCAGCCAGACATAACCGCTGTCTCTGAGACCTGGCTCAAACCCTCCATCAGAGATAATGAAATCCTCATCCCAGGCTACCACATCATATGCAATGATAGGACTCATAGAAAGGGAGGAGGTGTAGAAATTATCTACCCCTCCACTCTCACTTTTACTCCATTGACCAACCTCATCCCAACTTTTGCCAATGCAGAAATGACTGTGGGCCTTTTAAAACTTAACAACTACAAATCCATCTGCATCTGCTCCAGCTACATCTAACCTGGAGACAATACCAAAACTCTAGAAGACATCCTCTCTTGGTTTAGCTCTAACATCAAAAATGAAACCTACATTATTGGTGATGTAAATATTAACTGGGCCTCCTTCCTCATAGATACCCCATCTCATTCTATCAACCTCTACAATGATCAAAGACAGAGTAAACCAAAGGTTTAAAAGTAGAATTTTTAGGAAGGCAACATATTCAAATGCCTTCCTACATTTTTCGAGTAATCACCCTTATCACCAAAAGAAATCTGTCATTAAGGGACAGATGGTTCGAGCAGCCCGAATGGTTAGTGATCCTTCTGATTTTGCTGCTGAGTGTAGTAAACTTACTGACATGTTTATAACAAGAGGCTATCCTCAGTCTCTAATTTCGTGTGTGGTTACGGAAGTAACAAATAAAAGAGAGTTAGGATACTTTTTTCCTTTACTCTCGGGTCGTAGTACTACGAGTTTAGATCATATTAACAACATCACAACATCCGATGGTAGTATAATACCTACGGATATTAGTGAAAAGGAGAAGTTTAACATCAGTTTTTTGCAAACTTATTGTTTTGATTCAGCAAAAATTAGAGAAGTTGTCAATAAAAATTGGCAAATCATTCAAGAGGATAGATCACTTTCTACTCTCTTAGGTGACCGCCCTAGGATTACATACAGAAGAGGGAGAAACCTGAAAAGCATTTTTGAGAGCAAATTAATTTCAAGGTCTAATAGACCTCGGGGTATGTACAGGTGCGGAACATGTTCCCAATGCAAATTCATCAGAGTAGCCACAGTATGCACTATTAATGGTAATGACATCAAATGTGCAGGTCATTACACATGTGAATCTAAAGCAATTGTATATGTAGCACTGTGTAATCTATGTAAAGCTTTCTACATTGGGAAAACCGAGAAAGTTAAAAATAGAATTTACGAACACCAGTATGCTATCTCGAAAGCAGATGTTAACAACGCCCTTTCCAGACATTGTTTGGAATTTCCAGGGCATTCCTTCCATTTCTTTGTTTTACAACAAAGAGAAATGGATGTAAGAGGTGGCCCATGGCAAATCCTTTTGGAAATAGATGAACTGCTATGGCAGATTAGAACGAGAGCCCATGTTTTTCCAGGTATTAACGAAAGTTTATCTATAAAATGTGTCCTGAAATGGTTATCCTATAATAGGTAAACAGGGGAGAACTTTGTAAAACAGGACATTTTTGTTTTTAGAATATTGCATTCATGTATGATCGTATACTGGCAGAATACATTGATGGATGAGGCAGAGCATATTAACTATTTTATTTACAGACAATCATTATTTGTATAGAAAGCTTATTTTTAAGCAAGTGAGCACGTAATTTATCAGCCATATTTTAAATTGCTATATATATACGTGTTTACTGGTTAGAATTTAACACGATGAACAAGTTTCAATTGAATCTAGTTTTTTGATAATTTCATTAGTTTTATATCTAATTCTATGTTGATTATTTTAAGCTTGAATAATCAATTTATAACTTTAGTATAAACATACATATTTTTATTTAAGGACAATCTTTACAATTCAGTAACTGTTGTTTGCACTAATTCATATAAACACTAGTTTCCATTCTATATATATATATATATATATAAAAATTCTTATTGCAGTACTGTCTAGTTTTTTAATGATGTATAGAATAGTTTTTTAATGAAACACATGTAATTTACAAGTTAGTAATTCTTAGGCTAAAATGGTGGCTTTTTAAGGTAGTCATGGTTTTTTGATCTAGTAATAATGCATTCTAACTTGATTGGTTAATGAATTTAATTATGATGTATAAAACATTCTCCTTGTAACCCAGTTGTTGTCTGAAGAAGGCGGGTTATTCGAACTTGCCGAAAGCGCTTACGTGAATTTGGTTTTACTTGTCGAGTATTAAAGCTGTGTTCCAGCTCTCCTATTGTGTGCAGTCCGCTCATTTTCAGTTAAAAGTTTGTTTTTTGGTTGCAATTTTGTAACCTCTACAATTTCACCCAACTAATAGACCTCCCTACTAGGCCAAACAAAGATGGTTCCTCCGGTACCATCTTAGATTGGATACTAACAACACACCCCAACCATATCTCCAAAGCTGGTATACTACCAGACCCCCTAGGCGACCACTTACCAGCCTTCACAGAACGGCTACCCTCCCACATATAAAAACAACACATTTTCAAGCAATCCCGCAACCTGTCTTCCTTCAACCCCAAAATCTTCTCTGAATGCCTCAAGGTTACTAATTGGTCTCCACTGAAAAGGCTTCCACTAGATAACGCTGTCACATATTTTAACCAAACTTTCCTTACCTTACTTGATAAACTATCCCCTTTACAAACCAAATGTATCAAAAAAATTCCTGCCCCTGGCTATCCCAAGAAACTAAACTGATAATGAATCAAAGAAACAAAAAGTGGAAACTGTACCAAAAACAAAAAAACCTCAGCACCTTCCAAGAATATAAACATCTTCACAACCTGGCCAAAAAATCAATAACAAAAGATCGCAAAAACTACTACAGCAATCTGCAATACAAGCACTCAAACAATCCAAAGAAATTCTGGACATCCATCTCCTCAATAGTCAACCCTGGTAATAATTCCAACCGCTGCCCCCAGTCCTAACCTCTCAAGTCTAGAAATAGCCACTAACTTCAACACATTTTTCATTGATTGCATAGCTAAATTATCCTCCACTTTCCCCAATCCATCCACCAATACTAACCCCTCACCCTGCCCCCCCAACCCCCTCTCTCACCCCCCCCCTCCCCCTATTCTCACTTAAACCTGTCTCCACCTATACTATAAAAAGACTACTGCAAAAGCTTAAACCATGCCGCAATGCCCCTGACGACCTTCCAGCAAATTTTCTTCAAATATCAGCTGAATCAATAGCCTATCCCATATCCATCCTCATAAATAGATCCATTCAGGAATCCTATGTACCAACCATCTGGCATCATGCATTCATAATTCCTCTCCACAAAGGTGGCAAGAACACAGACACTACCAACTTCAGACCCATAGCTATACTCTCTCCTTTCTCTAAAATTCTAGAGAAAACCATCCACTCCCAGCTCATGCCCTACCTAATCCAGCACAAACTCCTCTATCCCACCCAGCACAGCTTCTGCCCTGGCCATAGCACCATGACAGCCCTCCTTTCCTTCCTAGAAACAGTCAACCTAGCACGTGAGAGCAGCAAATATGTATCTTCTCTTTTTCTTGACCTCTCAAAGGCATTCGACACAATCTCCCATTCCCTCCTCCTGTTCCAGTTCTCACACTTGCATCTATCACCCTCAACCCTAGACTGGTTCTCCAGCTACCTTTCCATGCGCCAACAGGCTGTACAATGGAAAGAATCAACCCCCCTTTCTTACCTACACCCACAGGAGTTCCCCAAGGATCAGTACTTGGCCCTCTCCTCTTCAACTTATTCATTAACAACTTCAACCTCTCCATCCCTGAAGCCTCAATCATCCAATACACAGATGACTCCACTATCATCTGCTCAGCCTCCTGCCCCCCCAAACTTCTACTCAATACCAAAACAGCTTTCTCTAAAACTGAATCATGGATGCAATCTCATCACCTGGCCCTAAATGCCAACAAAACAAAACTAATGATATTCACTCCCACCAAAACCTCCCAGTTCCACAAGGTCCAATTTTTCATCAAAAGCCACAATAACACCCCTCTAGAAATCGTTCCTAGTACCAAGCTACTTGGATTACCATCGATGAAAGCCTAAAATTCGACTCCCACATCCTCTCAACAATCAAAAAAACCCACCAGAAAATTGGTCTCCTCTACAGACACAACTACTACCTTACTCCATCCTCCCGTCATACCCTTGCATCTACCTTCCTTCTCCCCTCTCTTGTATGGTGCTCCCCTATTCTCCAACCTACAACTCGGCCTCCATTCTAAACCCGAGGCCTGTTACAACAAAATCTGCAAATTTGCAACCAATTCTAAGAACTCTTCCAATCACTGCCACTCCCTACACACTCTAAACTGGCTAGAACTCCACAACCACCAAAAGTACCTGCAACTTATAACAGCCCACAAAATCATCTTTAAACTAACAGAATGCACCTCTCTTGCTAAATCTCTAACACCCTACACACCTACCCGCACCTTGAGATCCAAAGGCCAAAACCTCCTACATGTACACAACCCCATCCATCCACCTGGCAAACTACTACTATCCCACACCATAACCAAGCTATGGAACAATCTCCCCACACCACTACGTAATATACCTAACCACAACAACTTCAAATACATGCTTCTCTCCCATCTCTCCTCCAAATGGGAATGTCCTTCACATGCTCCCACCTAAAACACCTACACTACTAACTCCACACCTAAAGTCATTGTTTCTTTGCCAACTTTAACAAAATTCAGAGATCTTGCTCAGAACATCTTTCCAAAAATCTTTTGTATGCATGCCTCTGGCCTACCTTACTCATATTCTCAAAACTGACAAGCTCTAAATTGCAAACCAGTGTGTATATACAATATGTAAAACTGTTACTCCTGTACAGACTAATATTGACACATGCTACTCACTTTATCTATTATTAATGTGGCAACTCTCTGTAATTCTGCCTTTGTAAGTTTACAACTTTTTGAACCTACATCATATAATGATGCATATTCTGTATATTTAGATATATTATAATGATGCAAACCTATGTACTTTATATTATGTACTGGAGCTTTTCTCCTCGGGTCTCCACTGAAAATGGGCCACAAGCCCAGCTGGACTAACCCGGTTAACAAACAATAAATAAATAAAATAAATAAATAAATAAATGACAATGATTTAACAGTTAGAGAAGTTTTACCCCTTTATAGAGAAAAGAAAGGTAAGTTAGTATAATACAAAGAGGAATTGCAATATGAAGTAAGAGAAAAGCAGGCTTATAGTAAATTTAGAGAGAAAGACATGGGAAAGAGACTGATAGAAGCAAGGAAGTGCATGAAGAAGACAAAATAAGCAAGTGTAAGGTATGAATAGGTATTTGCCCACATTTAGGGATATAGTTTATGCTGATGTTGATAGTAACTCATAAATAACATGTTTACTTCCTTCATATTAATAAAGTGAACATTCATATTATATGCCCATTTGTTTAAGCAGAGTGCCTGTCTGACTGCTTGCACATATATTTTCATTTATGTGTTGATAGTTATTTCTGTAGATTATAATGACCAATAGCGGTTATGTGTCAGATATTTCTGGATTCATCCACTATCTGCAGGGATACCAATACACACACACACACGCACACACACACACACACACACACACACACACACACACACACACACACACACACACACACACACACACACACACACACACACACACTAAATGTTAAGAAGGTATGTGTGCTGGCTATTAACTTGGCATGTAAAGAAACAGACATAGTAACATTTTGGCATGTTGTGGGCTCATCTCCATACAGGGGAAACATATCATATTATCTTTGTGTATTTCATATACTGTCGAATATTCTTCTCTACATACCTGATTATTGATATTAACTGTTATTTTGTGCATGCTTACAGACAACTTAGTTATTCAGCACATTTCCACAAATATCTTTTCAATCTGCAATGTTCTGTTAACAGTAACACAGGATTATGTGTAAAGCTTGGAACAAACTGTTATATTTCTGACAAAATGTTTTGTGGAATATGATGTAATTTGCAAAAAATGCTATCAAGTGTGGGTGTCTCATTCATTATTCAATTCACTTCAACAACCATCTCATCCATATCTTTTAAAGGAGTCAGATGGTCATACTTACAGTCGAAATGCAGAAGAGGGACATACAGTGATGTATGCATTTGACTTGTGATGTGCGCTATGTCAAGGAATATCTTGAAATGTAATCCTCCCACATACATTACTGTGTCCCTGATGTACAGCACCTTTTATGTCTATGTGATTTTGAACAACAACTATGTCAGTTTCAATGGCAACATCTACAAGCAAGTGGTAGAGGTAGCGATGGGTTCCCCATGTGGGGCAAGTTATGCTAATTTAGTTCTAGCACAGTGGGAACACGAACACATATTTAGTAAAGACATCCACAAGAAAGTAAAGATTTACAATATTTATTATTTATTTTTTTATTTTACATTTGTTGACCGGGATAGTCCGACTGGATGCATGTCCATTTTCAGCGGAGGCCCGGGGAGAAAAGCTCCATAGAGTAAAAAATAAACAATAATTACATTCAGATACATACAGATAACATACAGTTACAGGGATAAATTTTAGATACATTTTTCAGCAGAGTGAATTAGATACAATTCAAATGCAATAGTCATTTCTATAAGTTTTTACACTGGGTCGGGGAGAGTTAATCAGGATTAATACATGGGCAAAGCCAATGAGACTTAAAATATAGCTTAAGATTATTTTTGAATTGACAGAGGAGGTGGAAAGTCTTAGGTTATTAGGGAGGAATTCCAGACCTTCCCTATGGAGTTGGCAAAGAGAGCTTCACCACCCAAGTTGTTGGCTTTGATGGTTTGAACCAGAAATCTATTTGAGGAGCGAAGACAGCTAAGATTGGAGTAGGGAGTCAGTATTTCACTCAGTGAAGGGGTTTTTTCAGGTTCTTTGATTATTTTAAATGCTTCAGTAAGTTGGTTCATTTTGAGGAGGTTGGGTAGTTCAAGCCAATCAAGTTTCCTTAGATTGTGACAATGATGATTTCTATGGGGAGCACATATTACAAATCTGGCAATGTGGTTATAGGCAACAGAGAGTTTTTTAATCTCATTTTTATTGATAAAGGAAAGGACAGGAGAGGCATACAGTAAGGTAGAGAGGAGATGTGTTCGTGCAATAGTGAGTTTGGCAGTAGGGGTTAGGAAGTTTTGATTCTATACAAGGATCCGAGTTTCTTATTTACTGTTTTTGTGGTTTGACTGATATGGCTGTCAAATTTAAGCTTATTATCAATAGTTACCCCTAACAGTTTGGTGATGGTATCCGGCTCAATTTTGGTACCATTTGTAGATTGTACATAGAAGGTATTGTTATTAGATAGTGTAGTAAGTTGAACTGGTGGGGGCCCTGAGGAGGGAAAAAATAATAGTAATTTGGTTTTGGATTTAGGATGAGTTTCCACTTTTCTACTGCAGTAAAGGAGTGTTGGGTGACTACTTGTAGATCAGTGAGAGAGACTGCAGAACATATCAGGGTGGAGTCATCTGCATATTGGATACAGGTGGCTTTAGGGATAATAGTGTGGAGTTCATTTATGAATACAGAAAGAGGAGGGGACCTAGTATGGAGCCCTGAGGGACTCCTATGGTATTAGGCAGCAGGTGAGATAGCTTATTTTGCCATTGGACTGCTTGTTGTCTGCCAGAGAGGTAGGCCTTGAACCAGCTGAGAGCTAGATTATCAAGGTGTAAGGTTTCTAGGGTATGGAGCAGAATCTCGTGATTGACCATGTCAAAAGCTTTTGACAGATCAAGAAAGAGTGCAGAAGTTATTTTTTTGCTGTTACGGTTTTTATTAACTGAGTCCGTAAAGGAAAGTAGAGCGGTGGTTGTACTATGGTGGGGTCTGAAACCGTGTTGAGTATGGGACAAAAGATTATTTAGGTTAAGATAATGAAGTAACTGTTTATGAACGCATCTTTCCATAATTTTGGCTATCGGAGACAAAATTGCTATGGGTCTATAGTTAGATGGTTCAGTGGAGGAGCCGCCCTTGTGAAGTGGAATGACATAGGATATTTTCCATACAGCAGGGATGGTGGCTTCAGTTATTGTTCGGTTAATAAGAATTGAGATGGGGTAGGCTATAACGTCTGCTGCTATTTGCAGGTATTCAGCTGGGAGTCGATCGGCAGAGAGAGTGGTTGGTTTGAGTTTCTTCAGTAGGGCTCTAATGTAAGAGGTGGGTGTTGGCTGAAGAGTAAAGGAGAAGGATGATTCCTCGGGGACTTCAAGTAAGGGGGAAGAAGATAGTTGGTTGGCTAGTGACTGTATAGTCTCTGTGAAGAAGGAGTTAAAGGTATTTGCTACTTCTTCTGGATTTTTTCCAATAAGTTTCTCTGGGGTGGGTGTAGACGATTTCCCTGAATGGAGGAGATTATTTAAGCCTGCCCAGAACTTCTTTGGATTGTTCTGGTGTTTATCTTGGAGATGACAAAAATAGTTCTTTTTGTCCAGGTTACTGTCTCTTTTCGTTTCATTTCTAAGCTGCTGGAACTTAATGCGATCTTGATGTGTCTTAGTTACTCGCCATTTGTCCCAGGCTTTATCTCTAAGTTTAATTTTAGATTTGGTTTCTGTAGTTAGCCAGGGTGCTATCCGTGTCTTGGTTCTGATATGTCGGTTAGGTGCATGAGAGTCCAGAATGTTAAGGAATGTGTCATTAAAGAAAGCCACACTCTCTTCAAGAGGCAGAGTTTTTAGCTTGGACCAGTTACAGGATTTGAGTTCTGTTAAAAATAGGGCTGGAACAAATTTCTTTTTATTTCTAACAAGTCTATATATGGGAAGATTTGAGTTGGTGAATTTGTGTTTAATTATGAATGTGATGAGGTGGTCACTAATGTCATTAGGGAGGGTCCCTGTAGTATACTTATGTGTCCCATTATTAGTAAGAATCCAGTCAATTATGCTCTCCTTTTGGTTAGTATTACCAATTCTTGTTGGGGAGACAATTTTTTGTGAAAATCCATATAAATTTATGGGCATGGGGTTAGTCTCGGTGGAACATTTTGTCCAATCAATATTAACGTCCCCTAAGACAATGGTTTCCTGAGGGTAGTTAGAAGCTAGCCAGTTAAGTGTTGATTCCAACGTTTCAAAGTTGCTCCCTGGCGGAATATAGATTACAATAAGATTGATGCTTTTTACATTATTTATGCAAAGTTTTAGGGCAATTAACTCTGCATTAGCAACGTTAGGCGGTTGTATAGGATTCAAGATGATATTAAGGGAACTTCTATACATGACAGCTATTCCACCACCTCTTTTTATTTTCCGATCAACCCTTAAGATATTATATCCGGGTGGAAGAATTTCTTCGCCTTTTGTGGCTGGTTTGAGCCATGTTTCTGATAGACACATGATGTAGGCGTGGCTAACAGAGCATGTAAATTGTGAACCTTATTATTTAAGCTTCTTACATTAAGATGGGAGATAAGAAGAGAGCTGGCTGATCTTTGGACTGCTATTGGTGGGGTAGAGTCTGGGTTAGTAGGTGGGCCCGGATTCGGTGTATATCACCATCTTTAGTAATAGTTTTCTTTAGGTGGTCTAGGAGTCTTAGTAGTTTATAAAATATTTTTGTCCATGTTTAGTGCTTGTTGCCTTAAGGTAAGATTGTGTGATAAATATGCCCTTAGTTCTTATAATCCTTATGGGGTAGTAGAGAGGGAGGTTTCTTTAGAGAAAGCATTTCTGAGATTAGTGGTTTGTCCCTTAGGGTAGTGAAAGCCCTTGAGATTTTGGTTTTCATAGATGGATAAATAGTAAGGGATAATAAAAAGTGGAAGTAAGAGTGGGATAATAAGAATCTTTACTTCTCCCATAATGTAGGGATGGATTTAACTAATGGGATGGGTGGGTTCTAGAAGTGGTTAACTAGATGTGCTAAATATCAGGTGTAGTGGGAGGGGATATTTTAAATTGGTGGTGTGGCGTGATTGGGTCAGAGCTATAGGGGGTGTGTCTTTTTGTACTGATAAATGTAGGAATAGCAGGGGCGGGTGGGATTAGGGGGCAGGGGCTGGAGCGGGGATACACCAATCCAGAGTTTGTACTACAGGTAGGTATAGAAGCCCACAGTTAATGTTTGCAAGGCCAGATTACTGAAGCCCACAGTTAAAGTTTGCAAGGCCAGATTCCTAGGTACTGGATAACTTAACAGGTAATAGTTTGGCTGCACACAAGCTTAATTTAGTAACCGACTGCCTAGGGGTTATATATCCAGTCTAAGGCTGGGTTTAATTACAGTACTGTTGCCTGCCCGTAAGCACTTTCCTTGAGGTAAGACACTACTAGCAGAAGGGTATAGAGTTTTACCCTTATAATAACTTGGGACTGAAGTCAGGAACCAGCTTGTGCGTTCGCACCACGGTTAACGTTCTTCCTGGCTTAAGGGTAACAGCTTGGGACTCCCGCGGTTATGGTGATTAGGGTCAGGAACCTAGAGAAATAAGATTTGTAAACTTACATTTAATAGAGAAGTAGCACCATAACAACGTTAAGCTGGCTATATTAATTGTACACTTTCAAGCAGCTGATATTTGTAAGTTACCGTTGTTTTTACCACCCTCCAGTGCGTTCAACTAAACAAGAGCCACAGACCCAGTGTAAAACAAACACGCACATTTTCTTTAGTTAGAAACAGGCAGTTCTACTGGAATGAGCAACACATACACCCGTTTGAGTTAGCGTTCTCCTTACATTAGGAGTAGTGATGAACAACAATTCCAAACACCAAATCAGTTTAAGCAGGCCAGTACAGCTGTTTAACTAATTAAGATAACAGATTTTCAAGAAAAATACAATTGGAGTCGGCGCTCCCAATGTGTTTAACTTTATGGCAAGAGCCTCACAATCCAGACATTCAGTTCAGTTTGAGCAGACCAGTACAGCAGTTATTATCAGTTAAGATTGCGCTCGTACACAGAGAAAGTGCTAAACGCTAGTCGCATTCACTTGTGCAAGCTACCTTTAAACATTGACTGTGTCCTGATAAATTATGCAATGTACCCTTACAGTTTTTAATATTAACAACAGAGGAAAGTTTAGGAGAACAAGAATAAATACAAAAGAAGCATTATTTCCATACCTCGAGTCAGGAGCAAGCTACCGGGCAGAAAGACGCAACAGTACAATTTGAAAATGGCGGAATACTAGCAGGACCTTTAAAAACTTTCCTGCGTCATAGGAAGGAGGGGGGGGATAAAGAGATACACCAATCCAGAGTTTGTACTACAGGTAGGTATAGAAGCCCACAGTTAATGTTTGCAAGGCCAGATTACTGAAGCCCACAGTTAAAGTTTGCAAGGCCAGATTCCTAGGTACTGGATAACTTAACAGGTAATAGTTTGGCTGCACACAAGCTTAATTTAGTAACCGACTGCCTAGGGGTTATATATCCAGTCTAAGGCTGGGTTTAATTACAGTACTGTTGCCTGCCCGTAAGCACTTTCCTTGAGGTAAGACACTACTAGCAGAAGGGTATAGAGTTTTACCCTTATAATAACTTGGGACTGAAGTCAGGAACCAGCTTGTGCGTTCGCACCACGGTTAACGTTCTTCCTGGCTTAAGGGTAACAGCTTGGGACTCCCGCGGTTAAGGTGATTAGGGTCAGGAACCCTTATAATAACTTGGGACTGAAGTCAGGAACCAGCTTGTGCGTTCGCACCACGGTTAACGTTCTTCCTGGCTTAAGGGTAACAGCTTGGGACTCCCGCGGTTATGGTGATTAGGGTCAGGAACCCTTATAATAACTTGGGACTGAAGTCAGGAACCAGCTTGTGCGTTCGCACCACGGTTAACGTTCTTCCTGGCTTAAGGGTAACAGCTTGGGACTCCCGCGGTTAAGGTGATTAGGGTCAGGAACCCTTATAATAACTTGGGACTGAAGTCAGGAACCAGCTTGTGCGTTCGCACCACGGTTAACGTTCTTCCTGGCTTAAGGGTAACAGCTTGGGACTCCCGCGGTTATGGTGATTAGCGTCAGGAACCCTTATAATAACTTGGGACTGAAGTCAGGAACCAGCTTGTGCGTTCGCACCACGGTTAACGTTCTTCCTGGCTTAAGGGTAACAGCTTGGGACTCCCGCGGTTATGGTGATTAGGGTCAGGAACCCTTATAATAACTTGGGACTGAAGTCAGGAACCAGCTTGTGCGTTCGCACCACGGTTAACGTTCTTCCTGGCTTAAGGGTAACAGCTTGGGACTCCCGCGGTTAAGGTGATTAGGGTCAGGAACCTCGAGTCAGGAGCAAGCTACCGGGCAGAAAGACGCAACAGTACAATTTGTATTGGATGATATTTTCATCATGTTTCAAGGGAGTGCTGATGACACTCTTTGTGGAGGCATTAAACAAAAGTACTTCTTTCTTAAGATTCACACACACATACAAAGAGGACACTATCAGTTATTTAGATGTGAAACTGATAAGGGACACTGTACATAAAGGCTATTTAGCTAAAATTTTCAGGAAGCCTACGTATTCCAACACGTTGTTGCACTTTTCCAGTTGTCACCCGTTCCATCAGAAGAAATCTGTCCTAAAGGGACAGTTGGTAAGAGCAGCTCGAATGACATCTGAAGACACATCATTTGACGATGAATGTATCTTGTTGAAGCACATGTTTATGAGTCGTGGTTACCCAGAGTCATTAGTTGATGAGGTGGTAAGAGAGGTTTGTAGTAAGAGACTGTCAGGTATTTTTAATCCCATCCTTACCGTAAAAGAAGGAGATTTAGTTTTGGATGTGGAAGAAGAATTGAGTGTGGTGGTGCCCAGTACAAGTTCACCACCAGTAGTCATGGGCTCAACAGGTACAGACTTGGTTTGTTACAAGAAGAGTTTTATTACCCCTTTTACTTTGGAAGCGAAGTTCATTAGCAACATCCTTAGAAGAAATTGGCACTTATTGACCTTTGAGAAGGATTTAGTAGAGAAATTAGGTGATGAACCAGTTATTATTTTTAGAAAAGGTAGAAATCTAAAAAGTATCATGGAAAGTACGATTATGAAACCCACTAGAACAGAAGGCACATACAAATGTGAGGCATGTAATTATTGTAAATTCATTTCTACAAGGTCTAGTTTCACAGTGAATCAACACATGTTTAAAGCCAGAGGCCGGTACAGTTGCAGTTCTAAATTAGTGGTTTACCTGGCTTCCTGTCAGTCATGTCCGGCTTTTTATATCGGCAAAACTGACAGGAAATTAAAAGAAAAGATTTATGAACACACATATCATATAAGGAAGAAGACTAGTACCAATGCCCTAGCGAGACACTGTAACGTGAATCGTACCCATGCTTTTTTGTTTAAAGTGATAGATCAAGTAGCGGTTGATGAAAAAGGTGGACCACATCAGTTACTGTTAGAGAAATGTGAACTTGTTTGGCAGCTTAGGCTGAATTCCTACACTCCCCCCGGTTTAAACGAGGTCACATCTTTGACTTGTATTTTGAAGTTGAGAAGTCTATTGAGGTGACACATACAGTATTTCATTTCATGTTAGCAAAAAGTAGCAACTGTTGTAGTTTATTCCTGTTTTTCATCTTGATTTCCTTTGCACATTTTTATAGTCTAGTACTAAAAATTTGTTTTTAAATTTTTCAACATTTTTAGAACACAGATCCTCTAAGGTCTTAGAACACAGTTTACTGTATGTATTTGTACTTTTAGGTATTTGACACCCTGTCCATAGTTATTGACATTTTTGCTTCAGACACTGTCACGTCTTGGTGTTGTGAGCAGCAGTCTGTTGTTATATTTGTACTCATTTTATACTTATTATTATTATTACGTTCTTTTCTTCTTTTACACTCCAAGCATATTTTTAAAATTATGCTTTCCTACATTTATGCTTTTCATTCAGTATTTCTGTTCTTTATTTTAGAGTAAAGTTTTGCATTTTGTTTTTTCTAAAATGAAAGTTTTAAACAGAAGTTTTAAATGAATGATTTTATTTTGCTGACATGAGCTTTTTTAACACAAGAAAAAGGTTTTTGATGCCAAACCTTTTAATTATTCAATTTAGTATTTAATTAGTTAATTGAATGGTGGCTGAATCCAATTACTGTGCTTTACTTTGGCACCTTTTTCCTTTTAAAACTGTGTATGAAGTTTTTTTCTTTTGTCTGATGAAGTCTTCCAAAGGTGGAAGACGAAAAGCGCTTCACATTAAACTTAGCCAGATCGGAGCCTATGTAGTTTTTTCATTTTAAAATGTTTTGTGGAATATGATGTAATTTGCAAAAAATGCTATCAAGTGTAGGTGTGTCATTCATTGTTCAATTCACTTCAACAACCATCTCATCCGTATCTTTTAAAGGAGTCAGATGGTCATACTTACAGTCGAAATGCAGAAGAGGGACATACAGTGATGTATGCATTTGACTTGTGATGTGCGCTTTGTCAAGGAATATCTTGAAATGTAGTCCTCCCACATACGTTACTGTGTCCCTGATGTACAGCACCTTTTATGTCTATGTTAACAGTAGATATATGACACTGTTCCACTGTCTGAGGGATGAAGGTTTTCACTTGCTGTTACTGGTTGTGATCACTGGGCTGACATGAATTAATTCTTGCCAATTATTTACCTAAATGCCCAGCAGGTTGTCCTTTTTGGGAATCCTAAGCTGTGGTCCACATTAGTAACCCATCCCTGCACATTCATAACCCCAAGTGTTTTCATTGCATTCACAAAACACACTCTCAGGTAAGATGGATTAGCTAGGCAGGGAAGTGTCAGGGTTAGTGTGTGAATGTTGATTAGAGTTGCAAGTGTGAATCTCAGGCTCTCCAATCTGTGTTCATCTCCGTTCAAAGATATAAATACTTGTGTGTTTAACATTGCAAAACACGTATTATGATTCTCTGATATTCTACAAAAATTTTTTTAGAACCCAATCTGAGCAATGTATATCCCTGTTATTTGAAGACACCATCATTCATAGTTGCTCTTTTATTTTTGCAGGTGATGAAAACAGGACCTGAAATCATGCCCTGTGCATCGAGCGGCTACACAGGCTGGAGGAGCAGGAGAGGGAGAGAGGTGTGTTGCTTACGTTTTCTGTTTTGTTAAGTAAAGTGTATCTGATCCTTGTTACAGGCCAGTATTTTTTATATTACCATGTATATTGCTTAGAATGCCAGAATACCCATCATGCATCAGCAAGGTAAGTACAATAGTCATACTATACCCTTGCTTACAAGTCTAATTGAAATACAGATATGTTTTAATATAATTTAGCAGCAAGCCATGTTTTCTGAAGATAGTTTTTGAAATGTAGGCCACAACTTAAATGACAGTAGGTTTGTGTAACTGTTACATGTTTTAAGATGGATGTTTTACATGTAAGTTTCTAGTTCTCTCTATTGGTTAATGTGTTATGTGCAGCCTACCTATTCCCATACTCAATGGCTATCTGCTGTGTCAATGCTGTTGGCAAACTATGTGGTATGCCTTTCAGTTCAATATTGGTATTGCAGCTGCCTACAACACTTTGGGTGCTTTGGCTACAACATACTTGTATCCCATGTATGTGGATACTTGTGCACATAGGTATTATTTTGCATAATTTCATAATCAGCCAGCATCATCAGTATATTTGCATTTTTCAGGGTACTGATTGTTGATAAATGTAGGTAGATCATGCATACAATTGACAGATAATGCTATTTGCACAACATATACTACATTCTCATGTGTCACAGGCTGTGACTGTGTTTATGACTGAGCATTATTACTATTTGTTACTGTTGTGTTCTTTACATTGATGTGGGCTCAACCAATGACCATGCTGCCTGGCTCAGATATTTGTCATATGGCTTGCATATTTTCCATGAAATTGTCATCTCACTTTCACTTCATTTTAACAATGTCACCTGGTGGCTGTTCATATGACTCATTACATGTGGAGACTACAATTTACATTCACACACAGATATATCTTCTTAGGAAACACATGCAATGAAAAAAAGAATGGAAATAATGAAATCCTGTTAGATACTCAGCTGGACAGTTTACTGAGGCAGACACCAGTATTAAACAGTGCTGGTCCAGATACTAATGTTATCTTGCCATTTACAAGCTTTTATGTTCTCAAATTTCAGTTATGATAATGAGACAGTGTAAGGGCATGCTTCCATTCAAATGTCAGGATATGTTACATGTGTTTGCTTTGCATATGCTTGTTATGCTTATTGCTGGCCAATAAACAACTGTTCAGGTCATGTCATAATTTCCACTGGTAAGCTGTGTTATGCATGCCATTGCATTGCCTTGATTGAACTGCTCACAGTGTGTGATGGATACAGTCTCCCTGACATGTTCTGTTATTCGACATGTCCTTAACTATAGATAAAGTAACATAGGGAATGTGCTGTGTTCATGGCCAGCCATTTGATAGTAGCAATTCTGTTGATTGTAATTGTGCTACTTGCAAATGTTTGCACCATTTCACCTTCAACTGTGTTTTAAATAAGAACTTCAAGGTATGCTAATACACCTTCAACCTCATATTTTTAGATGCAGAACTTACATCTGGACAGGATGTTAATTAATGTGTCTTAGATTACAAATGTACACATTGGTTTCATTTTAAGGTCAGCTATGATCTTCTTGGGAATGTGCAGCTTGATAGACATTTGCTATTCATTGTTATGGTTTTGACTACTGACATATATCGCATAGTCCTAATGTATTTTAATGTTTTATGTGGACTGTTTTCTTCCTGTTCATTGTGTCACAGTGGGTATGTTATGCAGACAGGTAGTATCAGGTATGCATATGTAATTTCTGTCCTGTGTTAAGATTCACCTTAACAGAGCATGGGACCTGTGGACGATCGCCAATCAGATGTAGATGATGAGCACATACATGCCAGGCCACTGCCAGAGTCCTCAGATGATGATGACCATGAAGATAAGGATGATGATGAGGAAGCTGGGCCTACACTTGCATGTGCCATCATCCTTGCTGCACCACAGAAGAGATGATGCCAGGGACAACACAGAGACAATTATTGGGTGCAGATCTGGGAGGTTGTGACCAATTTGTTTTGAACACAGATGAGAGACATGATGGGGAATTTTTTCCAAGACATGGCATGGACTATGCATGACTCATTCAGGGAGATAGCCAGAGGGAACTTTGCGATATTCATCACATCAGGTCAGTCCTTCAGGTCCATAAGTATTGTCTGTATGCTCAAGTTTTGTAATGCTGCCAACATACTGTTTCCCACATAATTGATTGGACTGTATATGTACTGTTGCACATGCATACCATGTAGCTGTCATACTTAAGTGTTACATGTACAAACATACAATGCAGATGCTGTCGTATGACATTTAATTATGTTTCAATGTGTACATGGCACATAAACACATTACATTTTCCTTCTGCATGTAGCTATCCATGCATTGTGTCAGATATGTGTATGTAATGGAAATTCTTATCTTGCTTACCTGTCTGTTGATGTTACATGATTGTTCATTACTGTGTATGTGTGATTTATACATTCCCATTTTTGTGGACATCAGCAATGCAGTCTGCCCATGTAACATATAGTTGCCATTTGCGTAAAGGCATTTCATGTTGGCTTCATCAGCACCCTCTGTGGTATACCCATGCATTTGCAATATGTAACTTTACCGTGTTGTCCTGCTTTATCATTGTCTTCCTTGATGTGGGATCAGGTTGTCCAACTTTCTTCCACCTTCATAGTTACATAATATATTTTGCAGATATGTTTGCCTTTGTTGCAATTATGGTCTCTCAACCTCTTAGAGCAAGAAATCTGGACAAAGCCATAAATAAAAGTGGAACAAAGCCCCCAAAACAGGGATAGTTTCTAAATATTGCTCTTATAAACTTAGAAAGTTGATGGAATAACAGGTTTTGCATTAGCATGAATTTTCTGAAGGGCATAAGTCTGAAACTCAAATGTCTGTCATTATTTTCTAACTTAAGTCTTAAATAATTTGCCACTAATTTGGCAGAAAACCACAATTTTATGAAAAACAGACCAAAAATACAAGACAAAAATCTGGAAATTATGTGAATATCTATACAGTTGAGTGGTATGGTCATGTATTACTTTGTTTACAAAGTGAATATGTGCCAAATCTATGGACGCTATACAGATGCAGGACATAAGTGCAAAAGTTGCTGGCTACTGCTTGCAATATATCCTTTTTGTCATTATACTTGTGTGCTAACCATTGTACATTGTTGAATTCATGCTCACAACCTGATCTTTTGTATTCAGCTGTAGTGCTAGATTATGTCATTGATGTGTGTATGTGTATTGATCTTGCTTTTATGTACATTTAATTTAGGCCCCTGACAGTCATACATATAAGCCTACACCTGTGTTGTGCCTTTGACATGGCATGAGTGTGTGACATATATGCATTCCAGTACACATTTTGTTTGTATTGTGTACTATTATTTGTGTATTTAGCAGCCATTTTGCTACTTTGCTGCAGTACTGCTGTTTGGCACTGTGCTTGATTGTTTGTCTTTCACATGTATGGTCAGAAGTTCTCTTCTGTTCTCTCCTGGAATTACCTAGTATTCCTAGATCTGCATTTGTTTATCTGTGATGTAGCTTGGCTTACACTTGCACTGCTGACAGATTACTTTGATATGTGTTTAGTTATCCAATGTGTACTGTTATCCTTATTTATTACCCTGCAACACATCTAGCATTGGTTATACACATCCAGGTATGACTGCCACTCAGTTTGCAACATGTCATAATGTAATATTGCATAGGTAGAAATGTGTTTATGCATTTTACCAGAGCTGGTCTGCATCCCCACCCTGTTTGACAACTTTCCTTTGCCCATGCTTTGCATTGTGTCATCTGTGTAATTTAGCTGTCTTTACTGTTGTTTTCAACCTTTGTCTGTCATGTGTTGTGATATTTGTTCTATGCATATAACTGCTGTGATGGCCTTCTGCTCCTTTTCCCCTATCAATACCTTTCCTTCTAGTCATAAAAAATGGGGCCTATTCCACCAAAAAACAAAATTCTCCTGGCCCCCCTGATTTTCTTTCAGATTTTCCTATTCTAACATATCTCTTGTGTGTCCCTCTTCTTCACCCATACACCAAGTCTGCTCGCTTTATTAGCTATTGTTAGCTGTGGCAATGTTGCCATTTACCTTTTATTAATTTTATATTAGAAAATTTACAAATTCCATTGGAATCCGTAAGTGATAAATAGCATATTTTAATAATAACAGACTTATGGACATATTCTAAAGTTGTCTGTAAACTGACTGGAGAGGTTCTGTTATAGATATGCATTTATGAATGTCAGGCTGCTTAGATTGTGAGATTATTTCCCTAACTTTGTTATTGTACATACAGTGCACCAGTACTACTGAGATACTCTGTTGTACACTGAGGTATTCTGAGTTCACTGTGGCATATTTACATATTACATTGTTATCTGCAACTTTGCCACTGATTATCGATGTAATGCACCAGGTTCCATGAACTGTATTGAATTTGGCCCAATACATATAGTAAAGGAAGCTTACTCAAGAGCAATATTGGTTTGCTGGGTGGTCACTCATGGATCTATGGAAAGCAATGGGTGGAAGAGTACATACATAGCTTATACAACAGCCAATAACAATGAACAAGGAGCAGGCAGGATTTTGGAAATCAGATTATCATAAAGGTTGGAGGCCAGAGGCACAGGCTTATTATAAAACAACATCAGCAATAAGTGTATGAGGGTTGGGGGAAACAAGCAGGTTATCTAGAGAGGCATACAATCAAATAAAGGCAATATTGGAGCTCTTTCAAAAACTATAGCTTAATGAGTTAGTGGAGGACTGGGCAAACACAAAATGCAACTTTTAGCAGGTAAAAGATAAGTAGAATATAAAAGCACAAAAGCACAGACTGGAGCAGACACATTTCTCTCACTATTGACCTTTCACTACAGTTTAAGGCACCAGACTATGCAGGACTTTACTAGTAACATTGTTTATGGGAAAAAATGTGGTAACTGATTAAGGCTCAAAATCTTGCAAAAATGCACAGCTCTGCCACAACTGTGAATAAAACTACAAGACTATGGGACAGCAGGGTTTAAAATACAAATGGATAGCTTGTACAAGTAATTCTATTTGTGGAAATAGAAATGCAAAATAACGCAGAAACACAATTTTCCCACAACTGCTAATAAAAATATAAAACTAAGGTCCCAGAACAAGGTTGAAAATGCAAAGAGGTGAAAAAGAGCAGAAAAGTACAAAGTATTATTACCACACAGGTCACTAAGTGCAATACAAATATTTAAGCAGAATTTAAATAATTAAACAACTTTAATTCCCTTTCCTTTTTTTTGAAAAGTTTGTTACTCACAGTTTTACACCTCTTGGCTTAAATACACTGGGTGGGATAATTGTATGCTGGAAATAGAAGGGTAGCTAGAGAGCAATCCAATCAAATAAAGGCAATATTGGAACTCTTTCAGAAGCGTTAGCTTAATGTGTTAAATGGGGGGGTTGGGCAGACACAGAATGCATCTTTAAGCAGTTAAAAGATGAGCAAAATGCAAAAGCAGTGAAGCAATAACAGGAGCAGTGACAATTCTCTCACTATTGACCTTCTACTACAGTTTAAGACACCAGACTATGCAGACATTTATCAGTAACACTGTTTATGGAAAAATGTAATAATAAACGATTAAAGTTCAAAATCTCACAACAGTACACCACTCTGCCACAGCTGTGAATTAAACTACAAGACTATGGGCCAGCAGGGTTTAAAATACAAACAGCTTTTACAAGTAATTTTACTTGTGTAAATCAAAGTGCAGAACAACACGGAAGCACAATCTTCCCACAACTGCTAATTAAAATACAAGACTAAGTTCCAACAGCAAACTTAAAAATGCAAACAGATGGAACAGAAAAGTAAAGAGTATTAGTACTACACAGGTCACTGACTGCAACTTAAATATTTAAGCAGAACTGAAATAATTAAACTAATTTAATTCTCTTTCCTTTTTTTCTGAAAAGCTAGTTACTCACAGTTCCACTCCTCTCCAAGTCTTGGATAAGAGACCTTGGATAAAAGAATGCTGTGTTATTGGGAACAATTAACACTTTCTTAAAAGTTGCATAACCTCGACAAGTAGATCACATTTGCTGGAGTTCCCTTATCTGATTAAGCAACTCTCAGTATCTGTATTTCACTGTGCTATGAATGGTTAGTATGATTAAGCAACTCTCAGTATCTGTATTTCACTGTGCTATGAATGGTTAGTATGATTAAGCAACTCTCAGTATCTGTATTTCACTGTGCTATGAATGGTTAGTTTGTTCAGAGCACAGGAATAGGTTTTAGACTATCTTGTCTGACTACCTCAAGGAAAAAAGGCAAACATTCTGGGTGGGATTCCAAAAAAAATATTATATTACTCTACACTGTATTTATCAGAGTATGTAAAGAGGCAATGTGACCAACAATATTCATGTGTGATATGAACAGGAATAATAATATCGATAAGGCTGATTTTAGACAATATTCAAATGCAGAAGATGCTGTATGTGATTTTATTATGGTTGCATTCACACATACACAAATGAGAATTCCAAAGTTTCTTACAATATTGTAGTCCTACATTTTTGGAGTAATTAAAGGTGCAATGGATAAAATGGTTTACATCTGTGATATGCACACATCTTGTAACATTGATGTTACATGTTTTGTCCAATGCACTAATGGTAATGGAAGAACAAGAAATAGGTTCATAGGTTCATAGGATGATACTAGGCTATTGGTCCGGAGGCCATTATATATAAGCCTAGCCAAGAATTTTGCCCATGTTTCCACAAAGTCAGCACTTGTTTCCTCTGTCCAGCAGGGTCACAGGTGGGATCCCAGGGGTGTATTTTATGTTTCCTATCCAGTTGTCCAGGTTCCTCTTAAAGAGTGCTAGGGCGGTACTCTGCTTGAGATGGAGAGTGAGTTTATTCCGCAGATGGGGAATCTTTGGGACACAAATCTATCCTGCCAACAAGTTCTATTAATGTCACAGACCAGATTGAGGACCCTGGATTTTCCTGGTCAGGAACCTCTGTGGTCTCTCCAGCTGCTGCATGTGCTTGGCAAGGTACATGCCAAAGGGGCATTTGTACTCGATAATGGGTCTGACTGGGATGTTATTACCTCCTTGTTCCTGGATAAAATACCCTTACTTATGAGGTGGGCCATGTAGAAAGTCTTCCTTACAACGGAGGCAACGTGGTGGTCAAAGTCAGGTTGCTATCAACATGGGTGCCCAAGTCCCTCACAACTGATTGCTTGCTTAGTAAGTTGTTATTAATGTGATAATTAGTGGGAATGCTATTTTCCCCAAAGGGGATAATGATGCATTTCTTGGCATTCAGTTCAAGGTTGAGAAACTAAGGGGGTGGACCTTCCTAAATCATCTCTATCTACTCCGTAGAATGAGCTGATGAGATAAGACTGGGAGGAATGTCCACAGTGAGATTTATAGTAGGGGTGGGCAAGTCAAAAGCCACCAATATTCAGAGCAAACAGGCCACACAAACACTTCAGCTAAATACAGATATTTCTAAATAAAAGAGCAATGCTGTTTCTCAGCTCCGACCACTAATTAGCTGATACTATTCACAGTTTGCAAAGAAATTCTTTGGTAACTTTTTTAAGTGACCCTAGCCAGGAACTCTTACAACTGCAACAGAGCAGAAAAAGTAGAACAAAACAAATGTAATACTAGTATAAGATACAAAATAGAAGTGATCAAACCTTAAATGAAGAGCTTCAAATCAAAATTAAATGCAGACAGAGATGAGCGATATTCAGAGCAAGCAGGCCACACAAACACTTCAGCTAATTACAGATATTTCTAAATAAAAGAGCAGTGCTGTTTCTCAGCTCCCCCCACGAATTAACTGATGCTATTCACAGTTTGCAAAGGAATTCTTTGGAAACTTTTTTAACTGACCCTAGCCAAGAACTCTTGCAACTTCAACAGAACAAAAAACTTAAAACTAAACAAATGTAATACTAGAATAAGTAAAAACAGAAGTGATCAAACCTTAAATGAAGAGCGTCTAATCAAAATTAAGTGCAGCCGGAGATGAGCAATATTCAGAGCAAGCAGGCCACACAAACACTATAATAAAAAGAGCTTTTTTCTCTAATTTAAACTGTAGTAAACCATTATAAGTGTAGTAAGTCATTACAGTTTGTACCACACAGGGAGCTACAGCACTTCAATGTTGCTGGAAAAATCATAGCTTAAATCTTAAAAACTGAAAGAAAAGCAGAACTTGTCTAGGATAGATAGCCCATTTATCTGTTAATGGGAGGGGGTAAAAGACCGATGAAGATTAGGAAGGACTAAAACACAACAATGCAAGATTCAGTATATAAAGAAAAGTTCATCCTCACTTAGTTTAACTCAGGCTTGATGTTTCTTGTCTCCCTACTGTATGGTTGCAGTATAGTTTAGTTATCAGGAACCAGCTGGTAATTTATATAATTGTCATTTCCTTTCCATTCCTTGAAATAAAATGTAAACAAAGCCTTGCCACCTTTTTGTAAGTGTAACCTCTCACAGGCTTTGACAGAGGAATTTGTTTCTGCCTGCATGTTATTCCACAGACACAGAGAAATCTGTAGATTTTCCTGTTAGGTACTGCCCACAAACTGATGTCAACATGTGCTAGGTGCTGTGTCAAGATTTTTCAACAGCTTCACTGTTTTTTTTGTAAGTTGCAATGTCAACTGATTTTATTATTTACCTTTAGGAAGCTTTTTGCCCAAAGGATTAGGTTTCACTAATATGGAAGAGCGTTACCAGCACTGCAAAAAATGTTAACAGGATTCTCTTTGTACTAGGACCTTTCCTGTTTGGAAATTCTCTGACGTCAAGTTAACTGTAGAGGGCCTTTGGCTGACCAGATTTTCTGATGACTGCAAGTTGGGTGCAATCACTGAATCCTCCAAAGATGTAGATATCCCCCAGGAGGGTCTGACACAGACAAATAACTGGTGCCAGAACTATGGCCTAAAAGTCAATGCAAAAAATGCATAATTATACCCTTTGGGAAGATGACACAGTGGTATGGGACTTGGGAATTCAGGTTGATCTGAACTTTGATCGCCACATTTCCATGGTAGTGAGAAAATCCTTCCATGTACCACAACTTATAAGAAAGGGCATGGCATACAGATCTAAGAAAATCATAGTTTCACTTTACTCAGCCCTCATTAGAACAATAATTGAGTACAATGCATCCTTTGCATGTACCTGACCAGGTATTTGCAACAGCTGGAGTGGCTACAGAAGTTTCTCACTGAAAGAATACAGGGTGTAAATAATATGTGTTATGCAGACCACCTCAAAGCCCTTTCCCTGTACTTGGTCTCTTACAGACTACTGAGGGGTGAGCTATGCCTAACCTATAAAGCATTCTCTAGTCCAGCCCTGATGGATCTGTTGCACATGTGCAAAACAAACAGCATTAGAATTATCAGATACAGCATTAGAATTATCAGGTATGGAGCTAAACTTCATCTGTGACATAAACAAAACATGTTAGAGGAATAGTTACATGTCTCAGAGATTACCCCTTCTCTAGAGGAGACTCCCAGTTCATGGGAAACAGAGATGTTCCTTAATCCTATTCAAATGCATTTTGGACCAATGGATGGGAAATCACAAATTCACCATTGGCTTGTCACCTGTGGCCCTTATGAGCAGTGGCAGTTTATAGATGCCCTAAGGCACAAGCATATAGCGGAGGCATTCTAGACCATGGGCATTGATAATTAGGAATATTGGGGCATAAATGGCTAGGCTTAGAAAGACTCTAGGGCTGTTAGCTTAGTAACCTCCTATGATCCTATAAACTACTATTCATCGATATCAACCTTAGAATTATCTGTAATAAAACATCAGGAATACATGCCTGCATATCCCATCACAATCCTGATATATTAACAGCCACTGAAACACAGTTTAAACCTGACATACAGAAATTCTGACAACTGAGTATAACATTCTCAGATCTAACAAAGCTGGAGGTATTGCCATCATTTACCCAAACAACTTCCAACTATCACACTACCACCATAAATATCCTAAATTCAACAATTCAGAGATACTCATTTCTTCATTAAAACCCAATTCGCATAAAAATATAATTATTATAGTCCTTGACATCCCCCTTGGCAACAATATTTCTATAGCTGAAGACATATTATCCTGGGTGAATGCAAATATGGGGCATGGAACTATCATACTCAGCTACCTTAATATTTATTGATTGGAATCAGGTCTTAACTGACACTCCTACTACCAGTATAAACCTATATGGATTCTCCCAGCTTATAGGTACCTCAACCAGATACAGCAAGCCCACTAGCAAGCCTTCTGTTCTTTACTGGATATTAACCAATAAGCCCAAGCAACATATGCAAAATCAGTACTGTAGCCCATCAACTAAGCGATCAGATGTCTACATTTGCCACTAGGTGTAAACCCATAATCCAAAACAGCAGTCTTAAAAAATATTACTTAGCCTATAAGGAGGAAACTAGTACAGAAAAGAGTAAAATCCCAAGAAGAGAAGACATCCCTGATCAGTATCAGCAAGAAACTACATTCCCTCATAAAATCATCCAAGGCTAGCTTCGAAAGAAAAATTGCCATGGACTCCAAAGATAACCACAAGACATTCTTTAGCTATGTCAAGAATCTTAGTGGCAATTCTCAGATCTGCTTGGAGTTAGTGCAGAATAGCACAAAATACACTGAACCGACCGATATAGCCAACATCCTGGCAGACAGGTTCAGTGCAAACTTCACACCCCTCTCACCCCCAAAAGGGCCCATATCCATACCAGAAGAATATAGTGCCCCTGAAATCACAGACACTCAGGTTAAAACTGCCCTCTCCAAAGCCAAAAACACAGCATCAATGGGACCGGACAGTGTCCTAGGCTGCATCCTACATGAGCTCAAAGATGAACTAACCCCTCACCTAAACACACTGTTTAAACTCAGCCTCTCCACAGGCTATGTGCCCACAGAGTGGCACACAGCAACAGTTATTCCACTCCACAAAGGTGGAGCCGCAATGGACCCCAGGAACTATCACCCTATAAGCCTGACTAGCTTGGACTGCAAAGCTATGGAGTGCATCATCATGGATCTCATTAACAGAGACATTGGAAACCAACAAACACTGGACCCTACCCAGTTCAGCTTTGTAAGGGCAGATCATGCCTCCTAAACCTGGTGGACTTCTTTGAGACAGTTACCAAGGCTATAGATGAGGGAAAGGTGGTCAACACAGCTTTCCTAGACCTCGCAAAGGCCTTCGACACCATTCCCCACTCAGGTATTATAGACAAGCTCACCAGCCTGAACATAAACCCCTACATCATGACATGGGTTGCCAACTGGCTCACGGACAGAACACACATGGTAAGAGTTGTGGGAGCCAGGTCTGACTCTAAACCAGTTACAAGTGTCATTCCCCAGGGCTCAGGCCTAGGACCCCTCCTGTTCAGCATATACTTCTCAGAGGTACAGGCAAGCACAGGAGGACTATGGCTGGCCAAGTTCACAGACGACTGTAAACTAGGGTCTATAATTGACTCTCCGGCTGATACAGACATCCTCCAAAAGGGTCTCACTGAGACAGATACCTGGCATCAAAACCATGGCCTCAAGCTAAATGCCAAAAAGTGCATAGTCATCCCCTTTGGAAAAACAAAGTAGCCACAAACTACCACATAGGTGGTAGCCCCCTAAATATGGAAGATGTAGTAAGGGATCTGGGGACCTAAGTAGATAGTAACCTCTCATTTGATAATCACATTGCTAAAGTGGTTAGAAAATCCTTCTATGTGGCCCACCCAATCACAAAAGGGTTTGCATCCAGATCAAAAGAGGTAACTGGGCCCCTCTATGTATCACTCATCAGACCCATCATAGAGTACAATGCCCCATTTGGGATGTACCTTACAAGACACATGCAACAACTGGAAAGACCACAGAAGTACCTCACCAAGATGATCACTGGCCTCAAGCAGATGCCCCATGTAGCTCGACTGAAGAAACTCCAGCTGTACTCAGTTGCATACCGCCTACTCAGAGGTGATCTCTGCCTGACATACAAGGCAATGTCCAACCCAGAATTGATGCACATGCTCCACCTAAAGAAAACCATATCCCCTTGAGCCACACGCTCCAGGGATCTAAACCTCACCACAACGATAAATAGGACATGCTGGAGGGATAGATTCCTGTCCCAGAGACTTCCCATGCTCTGGATTCCAGTCTACATTAGGCAGAGCTCCTTGCTAACCCTCTTCAAAAGAAACCTTGACGAGTGGATGGGAAACAGAAAGTTTACCCCAGGGATCACTTCAATGGCTCTGCTGGACAGAGGCACAGGGAACTAATCTAAGGGGGCGGTGAAAGACAACATATTCCGGCTAGGTTTATAAATGCCTTCGGGCAGATAGCCTAGTACCTCCCTATGAACCTATGAACAAATTTCACTGAAGGCAACTTCATTACAGCACTGAAACAATACAACTGGAACATCCTAGAAACAGTTCTCCTAGACAAAACTGCTCTGCAATTTAATAATGTCTTTAATATCACATTAAATAAACATGTTCACCTAAGCAGAAAAAGACTAAAAGAAAACTCAGTCCCAAGGCTGACTAATTCCAACGGGCAACTAATGAATGCCAGAGATAAATATTGGAAAACTTAGCACACACTTAAGACCCAAAACAAAAAAAAAGAAAAAACTACTAAAGTACAAACAACTGAGAAATGATGAGGTTAAGTATGGTATAAAATATGACAAAATACACCATTACTGTAAATTAGAACAATCCCATCAAAACAATCCTAAACTGTTGCGGTCATCAATCCAAAAACTTGGAATCCCAGGCAATAAACCACAACCCAGTCATGCACCTGATCATACCATAACTGCCATAGCAAGCAACTTTAATAACAACTTTCTTTAATCTGTGTCTGCACTCATTAAGAACATATATTCCCCTTATTGACAGCCCCCCACCCAACAAATTACCCTCAAATTAACTGTATTCACACTCAAATCAATTCTTACTTCTACCATAAAACAAAAAATTGTGAAAACTAAAAACACTAGCCTAGCTGCATGCAACCATCCATCTGAATACCTAAAATGCTATAGCTTGCCTATTATCAATCCTAATAAATTGATCCTTCTTGGAATGTCAAATGCCACCCATTTGGGAAAAAGTATGCATACTTCCCCCTACATAAAAGTGGCCCTTTCACATATTACTCCAACTATAGCGATCCTGTCCCATTATCAAAAAATATAGAAAAGTGTATACATTTTCAGCTACTCTACTGTCTGACAACCAATGACCTCCTCTCCCCATCCCAACCTGGATTTTAACCCAATCACAGTACCAGCACAGCTCTTTTAAAATGTGCTGATATTATCAACAAAAATAGAAAGACAGACACTCTGGTCTCTTCTATTTTTGCAGACTTGTTAGAAGCATTTGATACAGTCTTATATTACACTTTACTAAAAAAGATCTTTAACCCAGGCCTCTCCTCTTCTTTTTCTTTTGCTTGGTGTAACAGTTACTTGTCAGAATGGCAGAAAGCAGACAAATGGCAGCAGGAGTACTCTTCATTCCTACCTGTAACAGCTGGAGTACCTCAAGGATCCATTTTAGGCTCTCTTCTTTGTAATATATTTATAAATTACCTTTACACTGCTACAAAACATGGCACATTAATACAGTACCCAGATGATTCAACCCTCATCTATACTGCCACTAACCTCAAAACAAAGAGTCCTTCTCCTCTATTGAAACATGGCTGGACAGCTCTCAATCAGTTTTTACCCCCCTCCCAAAAAAAAAAAAAAACTGTATTCACCCCTACAACACTAATGATAAAACCTCATTTATTATCACCTCATTAAACAACACAAATCGAAGAAGTATCTCATACCAAACTGACATCCACTTCCAAACTGTAATCAAGAAAACACATTGAAAGCTTATAGATCAAAATCCTTTTTAACTGATATAATAAGAGAAACATTAAGAAAAACCTACCTCCTATCCACTCTACTTGATGCCTCCTCACTCTTCACGCACTTACAATCCAGTACACTACATAAGATTCAACAATGTTCTAAAAATTGATAGATTTCCTGTAAATAACCATAATAAAATGCATCACTGAATATTTCAAACAACAAAAATGGATCAAACTCACCAATCAGCTCAAGTTTCACCAACTCTTACTGGTCCAAAACCTAATTCATGACCCTGATAAATGTCCAGCAAAAGTATGCTCCAATCTTATCTCCCAAGTAAAGTTCTCCATTAAAAAATATATTTTACTCACTATCACACAATCCCATAAGTCATCCAGCGATTCACTTTACTTCAATTCCATAGCCAAGCTCTGGAATGCACTCCTAGCCACCATCAAACAAATATAGAACTACCACACATTCAAAACAAACCTAAGGGAATATACCACTACAAAGTGGATTTGGAACTACATAGCCCCAGGCTATAAACAATACTTCTCCTCCTCCTATTAGCTCTGCCTTATTGCCTCTACTTTTTCCATCTTGCAAAAACTTCTATACATAGGGACAGTGTTATGCACTGTTTAATTTTATTCACTATCTGCTTGTGCCAGATCAATCTTGTCTAATGTATGAACAAGTAATCTCTCATGAGCTATGCATTTTTGTAATAAACAGTTTTATTACCTTGCACTTTAATACTTTCTAATGCATGAACAAGTCATATACTGTATGTCATGAATGTTTTAACAATTAATTGTATATCCTTATGTGTAAAGTGTTATTGTAATTACGGAACTTTTCTCCCTGGGCCTCTTTTGAAAAGGGATCTCATACCTATTCCGAATTCCCTGGCAAACAAATGTAAAATAACATAATATAAAGAAATACATAAGTACATAAATAAAGGGAAAGTGCAAAGCAAATAATTCATTGATGACCCCAAAAAAAAGGTATTGTAGAGAATTGGGTACATTTTGAAGAAGCAGTTATGAGGATCCCATTGAACATAGCAAAGATGCCGAATGAATAGAATAGTTAAAAGAAACAATAAGATAGTCTAATACAGAGAATATGAAATGTGAGGAAATAACCAGGCAGATACATTTGGACTTAGGAACTGATTCTAACTGAAAAAAAGGCCAGATAAAGTACTTAACTTCTGGCTAAAAGTATTGACATATTTACCCAAAGATTTAGCCCCAAGTAAGAATTACTTGTAGGTACATCTTGAACAGACACTAACCTGGTTGATAACAAAAAAAAAAACACATGATAATCCTTAAGAGTGAATCTGCAAGCCATCTCAAGAAATACAAACTTGTCTTTTGATAATACATAACATAGTGGAATTGATTTAGTTCAAGTTTATAGTTATCTAGAAAAAACATTCAGTCATGACATTAGAACAAAAAGCTAATAAAATAAAGTAATTTGGAACAAATGATAATCTATTGTTTATTTATTTATTTATTCATTTATTTATTTATTTACATTTGTTTACCAGGAAATTCCAACTGGACACAGGTCCTTTTTCAGTGGAGGCCCTGGGACTAAAGCTCCACAGAACAATAAATGAGCAGCAGAGTACATGAAGAACAATTGAATATACATACAAAAGCAAATAATACATACTGCACTTAACATTAGCTATACATACAATATGAAACATAGTAATGAACAGATATACCAATATCTAGCTTATTGTTAAATAATGCCATGACAGAGAGATGTAAACAAGGGGAAGAAACTGTACAGCATAGCTGTTGTTGTTGTCTTTCAACCTTTCCTGGTTAGGGGCTGCCACAGCAGAACTCCAGTCTGCTAATGATTGGCAGTAGATTTTCACGAACGCAGAGGTGCCAGCTCGATGTCCAACCTTCAATGAAGGCATGCCCATTTACGCATGTCTTTTGAATGCCCAACCAACCGTGGGGAGGACATGCAGACTCCACACAGAAGGCACTCCCCATACTCTAGCCGAGAATCAAATGGGAGAACCTCTTGCTGTGAGGCAACAACGCTACCGCTGCACCTAGATTTCAAAAAAGCATTCAACAGCATTCCACATTCATGGATTAAGGAATAGTTGCATATGTAAAATATATACATTTTATTGATCAGTTACAATGCAGTGACTATGATATAGGGCAAATTATTATCCCAGGGGTCCAAGTTCAAATATTTCAGGGTGATTCTTTGTCAGTACTACTGCTGTGTGTTGCCTTTTACCCATTAATCTATTTCCTTAATAGACTGTGGTTACAGCATAACCATTATAAAGTATCTTTGTTCAAAACATCTCGTTTACTTTTTGTTGATGATTTATAATTATATAGGTCATCAAATGAGGATCTGAAAGTGCAATTGCAAATGGTTAAATCTTTCTCAGGTGATATAAGAATAGCACTTGTTCTTCTAATAAATGTGCAAAAGCAACCATTTATGATAGGAAAGCTGCAGTAGTAAGACCTTATCAATCTAGGACAGGAATATGATATAAAGAACCTGAACTGGATAGAGTGTAAAAATATATGGGGATAAATGAAGGGCTGGTAATAAAACATTAACAAATGAGAACAAAGCATAGTAAGGAATGCACCAGAAGCCTAAACCTAATATTGAAAACTGCCTTGACATCACTAGGAATAAAGTCAAAGCTATAAATCAACTTGCCCTTCCTATTCTAACAAACAGCTTTGGTATAACTGATTGGTCCCAAACATCATTGAATCAAATGGACAAAAAACAAGTAAAATACTTCATGCTTATCAAATGATATATATACAAAGCATAAAGAGAAGTCTAAGATCTCATCTTTACTTAATTTAGCAAAAGCATTTCAGAATGGAGTGGGCAAAACAGCAAGATGTACGAGTTGCTGAGGGCAAGAAACCCTGCTTTCAGGGCAAAGGATAAGAAGGTTTAAGTGTGGCAAGGACTAATCTAAAAACGGGTATCAAGGAGGCCAAGAGGGAGTATGGGAAGAGGATACAAGGATTCGCTTTGAGGATGCGAAAAACTCAAGAAGCCTGTGGCATGGCATTCAATAGCTAACCGACTACAAGACCAAGTCAGCTCAGTGCGATGATAGCACTGAATTTCTGGACAGTCTAAACACACTTTATGGCAGGTTTGAAGAGAAAAACAACCTGGAGTCTGTAAAGCTTACCAATGACCAAAAGGAGGCAGTACTCAACTTCAGTGCTGTGGATGTAAGGAACCAACTGAGGAAAGTGAACCCCAGGAAGGCTGCTGGCCCTGATAACATTCTGGGGAAAGTATTGAAAGATTGTGCAGACCAACTCAGCATAGTCCTGATGGACATCTTCAATACCTCATTTATCCAGGAAAAAGTTCCAGCATGCTTCAAAGTTACCAACATAATGCCTCTGCCCAAAAAAGCCAACCCCACCTGCCAAAATGATTACAGGACAATGGAATGAAATACTCCAAAAGACTGGTCAAAAGGCATTTGACTACCTCAATCCTTTGACCCGCTGCAGTTTCCCTACTGGGCAAACAGATCAACTGCTGCCATTCTGGTGACACTTCACTGCACATTAGAGAAGAGAAGAACAACTATACAAAGCTGTTGTTCATAGATTTCAGCTCAGCAATCAATATGGTGATTCCAATGCAACTTATAGAAAAGCTAATCAACCTTAGCATAAGTAAAGGGCTGTGCAACTGGATCCTCAATTTCCTGACTGGAAGACCACAGAGGACCTGTGCTGATAACAACACTTCAGGGAGTATTAAAATCAACACTGGATTACCCCAGGGTTGTGTGCTGAGTCCTCCGCTGTTCCCAGTCCTTACCCATGATTGTTCTGTGAAAGCTAGCAACAACCACATCATCAAATTTGCAGATGACACCACAGTGGTGGGCTCACAAGTGGTGATGATGAGAGGGGTACAGGAATGAGGTCCCTGACTGAATGGTGCAATAACAACAATTTGGACCTGGACATCCATAAAACAAAAGAAAGCATTATTGAATTCAGAAAAAGCTCTGCCATGCACCTGCCCCTCAAGATCAACAGAGAAGAAGTGGTGACAGTCCAAACTACAAAGTTTCTAGGTGTACATATAGGATCTTTTTGGAGTAAAAACCAGGCCAGCTAATTAAAAAAGTCCACCAGTGACTACACTTCCTAACAAGGCTTAGAAAAGCAAAGCTGTCTATGAATGCTCTAAATACCTTCTACAGTCGAGCCATCGAGAGCATTATCACCAGCAACTGCACTGTATGGTTCAGTAACAGCACAATGGCCGAAAGGAAGAAGCTGCAAAGAATAATAAGAACAGCAGAAAAGATTGTGGGCACTAGTCTTCCTACCTTAGAGGAGCTCTTTGAAATGAGATGTAAAAAGACGTCCTGCAAAATATTGAGTGACACTTCAAATCCAGCATATGGTTGGTTCATTAAACTTGCTTCTGGTAGAAGGTTACGGAGTATTCTCTGCAGGACCTCCAGATTCATGAAGAGTTTTTATCCAACTGCAATAAGACTCATTAATGCAGATGTAAATCTGGATGTATCAAAACTATATTAGACTGTTACACTCTCATTCTTTTTCCTTTTTTCCATACAGTAATTCTATTTATTTATGTATTTATTGCATACTAAAATTAATATATTCTCATTTAAGTGCAATTCCACTCACTTCCTTATGTGCAATATCACCCAATCTCACCTCTGTGATTAGCATAATTTTCTTTTCATGTGTTAATCATCTAGTAGTCAGTGTTGTCCAGTGCATATAAATAGTGTACAAGCATGTGCGTCAGCTACCTACTTACTTTTGTACTATACTTATTGTTTATTCTTTAATCCCTATGATGTCTTGTCTTTTTTGTGTTTGTTTTCTCCTGTTAAAGAGCTGACACTTGAAATTTCGTTTTGGTAGCACTTGTGTTTCCTAAATGACAGTAAAGTTTCTTTTGAATTTTTTAAATCTTTTTGAATAGAAATCTAATCAATAGACGTCAACTGAAAATGCCAAAAAAAAAACCCCAAAAAGAAGACCATAAAGAAAAGGACTAGAAGAAAAAGAAAGAAAACCGAAAGGCCCACAAATATAGTGAGAAGTATAGAAACCTGCTAGAGCAACTACATGTTTATCAAGATTTAATGAAGGAATACAGAAGGAGAGAGGAATTTAAACCAAAAGATGATACGCTGATAATGGTGGCCTAAAATAGTAGGCTATGCACATGTATGTTTACAAAGTCTATAGAAGAAGTGGGAAAACAAATAAATACAGGTTCTGTAAAACATAACTGCAAACAGTTGAACATCTTGGTGGCTGCAATATACTCATGGCTAAAGATCTGTATACTGAAAGGCACAGTACTGTGGCAAGAATGTTGCAGTGAGAATTGCACAAAAACTAAATTATACAAATAGCTGGGAAGCATTGGAAACCGAAACCACAAAGCATTATTGATAATAATGAAGTCTGGATCTCATGGGATCAACCAATATCAACAGTTAAGAAAAGAGATGCAAGAAAAGTAGATATTGTAGACCAAGAAAAAAGACAGCAGTAGCATTAATCATTGAAAGAGCTACAGTGTCTTACATACTGGGAGCACAAAGTTATAAAATACCAGGATTTGTAAGCATGGAAAAACAGACCCAGACAGTTCCAATAGTATTAGGAGAAACAGGACTGATAAAAAAGAAATTTCAAGTGTATTTACATATGCTACAAATAGATGTAATGCTGTGTGGACTGCAGAAGGCAGATGTTCTGGGTATATTGCAGTTGCTGAAAAGAACACTCTTGGCAAACATCAAAGACTCAAACAATACTAATTTCATGAACTTTAATTGTACTTTGACTCAGGAATGGGGTCCATTCCTGTTATAGTTTTGGAAACCCAAAACATTTGGAGAAATTAAAATAAGCATTGAGGGGAGCAATTGATTTGAGGACTGTACACTCTACCAGTGTGGGTAGGTCAAATTCTTGCATGAATGGAGTACCAGTTCTCACGTATAGCTGTGGAACAATTGGCTTTAAGTGGTTATGGCAGTTACGCAAAATATGCTCAGATTATGGGCTGGATTCCAAAA